>NW_015176482.1:69806-121646 GCF_001447785.1 Gekko japonicus
TCTGTGTTCCGAGGCAAAGGCCAATGAGGCTGCATATGCAAATAACCTCTGTGTTCTGACTGGCTATGGGGGGGGAGAGGAACAGCAAAATGTTTAGAATGTTGGAGGCAGGACTCAGGCAAAGCAGCCAGTGGATAGGGAGACCCTCTGATTGACAGATCAGAGAGCAAACTGATTTTGGAGTGTGTGGAATGTTCTAGAGAAGTGCCACCATCATTCGGCTTTTGTTTATAAGGGAGATAGAAGCCAATAAATTCCACAGTGGTTACATTTTTTAAAATGTGTGTGTTCCTATAATTCAGTGTTGCTTGATAGTGGAAGTATGGCTGATGTAATATTGATAAATATTTATCTGTAAGTTCAGATTGCTGTGGATCTTCCTGTTTATGGTGAAAGTATGAGAAAGACCAGGGTAGGGAGATATGGGCAACTGCCTGTGGGGCTGGAGATCTATGTGACAGTCATCCTTTCACTGGGATCCTTTCCCCAGACAGAAATGCCAGCATTCCAAGTTGGCCTGCAACGAGTTTCCTTCCATTTGTCTGAGCTGCTGATACAGGCAGGTGTGAAGGCTGTTGCTGCATCTTTGTTATCATTTTAACCAAATGTGATTACATTCCAAATCAGCTTGCTAAAGTCCCTGTGATGGCATTGTGATCAAAACCAGGAGTGCTGAAATTATTCCATGGGAAAAGTATATATAATTTTGGAATACCTGGAGTCACGCCACACTGCCTGTGATGGTCCCCCAATCAGTGGATCAGAATAGTCACTAAGAGAAGATGATATTCCATGTATGTATACATAGCGACAAGCTCTGAAACAGTACATAATGTCTAAAATAATTATAGCCCTGTGAACATGAGAATGTCTGTTCCATGAACTTGATGGCTTATTTGTAAGAAAAATATAGCTACAGACAGAGCATCTGTCAGGGAGTTCTCCAAGATATTTGGAATGTATTTTATGACTGTTTTAGGGTGATGAGTTCGATTACAGCTGTGGACTCTAGTAAACACTGATGTTTGGACATCCTGAAGAAATGCTGGGTAGACTGGCTCCTCCCCAAGGAGTCCAATCATGCAGAAATTAGGACTGTGGAACATGTAAAAAAAATAACCTGTAGTGTAGTTATGAACCAAGCTATTTTAATGAGCCCAGGGCATGTGAAAACAATTAATGTAACTGAAATAGCCTGTCTGCTTATTAATTTGTTTTAACACATCCAGGATTTTGTAACTTCCTAGGAGATGAGCTGACTGTACAAGGTATAACAGTTGTAGGGGCAGTTTAATGGCTCATAAATGTCTGAGGCGAGAGGATGGATGGCTTCTGTGACTCACCACTTGCCAGCCTTGCCACATGATCCACCTGCGTTTCAGCATCTGTGTGATACCCACACAGGCCCTGTACTGCTGACAGTTAAGCCAAATCCAAACCACATGGAAAAGGGGAGGGAGTTGCAAATGGGAGGTACCTGTTCCATTTTCAATACATTTTTTTTAAAAAAATTAATTCAATAAATATATTTATACCATCTATGTTTACAAACAATTTTGAAATATTCTTTAGTAGTGCTACATTCCACTTTGAACAGTCCAAAGAACATTTAAAAATTAATATTAAAACGCTCACACAATGGCAGGGCATCGTTGAGCATTTGTGCTTGTCGTATTTTTTAGGAAAGTGCTGGATGGTCATTTCTGCACTGGACTTCTATGGCAGGGAGGGAGTTCACATTTTGAATGAGATAATACCATGCTTTTTAAAATATCAAAAGTTTTCATAGAATGGTGCAGGCATATAATCAAGAGAGTGGGTGTTGCTTATAACTAATTAGTCAATCTCCAGTAGATGCCCATGGTTTTTGCACTACCACATGGCAATCAGAGTGGTTAAGAGTATGGAACTACTAGTATCAGGGAGACCTGGGTTTGAATCCCCAGTTGTGCTATGGTAGCTCGCTGGGTGACCTTGGTCCAGTCACTCCGTCTTAGCCTAACCAACTCACAGAGTTGTTGTGAGGATAAAATCGAGGAGAGGAGAATGATGTATGTTGCCTTGGGTCCTCACTGGGGAGAAAGGCAGAGTCCAGGTGAAGTAAATAAATAAAAACCACTAAAGTGTACTATCCAGGGAAAGGACTGCACTTTGTTGGATACAAAATGTGGACTTTTGGGTACTGAGGAAATGCAGGATTTTCACAATAGCTATGCAGTCTTGAAGGAAAATGGGCAGACTGTGCACAAAAGTGCATTTATAGTGTAACAGTTCTGATCATACAGATATGTCTTCCATATTTTTCAAAACCCTCTCTTGGGACTCATTTAAATTTGTTTTTTTTCCCTGGGAAATATTTTTTATTTTATAAAAAACAGACAAAGACAAACAAATAAAAACAAACAATAATACATACAAATTCAATGGGAGAATCTCCAACTTTTTAAGTTAACTATTAAGTTGTCCATACGTCTCTCAATAAAAGTATGTTTCTACATCTTATAATGTTAAATATACCTTTTGCACAGGTTAATATAGATGTTCTCATTGTCCTCTATTTCGGTTGTATTTGTGTTTCATTTAATGTAGTCTTCAATCCAACTGTAAAGACTCATTTAAATTTGATGCCTTCTGCACACAAGCTACTAAAGACTGCTTCTGGTCAATGCAGGATCTTGAAATAATCATGATGTGGGTGTGAGGAAAGTCTCAGGGCCCATAGTTGTCAAGAACATGTGAAACGCTAAAGCAACTGGGCTAATTTGGGTAGGAGGCAGCATACAAACATTATGGGCTCCTGTGTGATGCAAACCAGAGTATTTGTTATGGGCCCTGCATAGGGAATATAACACTGAAATTGGCCCTTGATGAAACTCTGCTTTTAAAAGGCCAAAATGATAGCAGAAAGTTTTGTACCCGGTGAGGCATATTGCTCAGAGAGGAAATAGTCACGCAGGCAGTGCAGTGTGCGAACAGCGCTGACGCGATGCATGAAACTTGTTTTTCCTTGCTATAAGGGCATGGTCACCTAGCTCTTAATTGAGACCAGGGGGTCTCCAACATGGTGCCCACCAGCACCTTTTCTGGCACCCGCCATGTGTTTTTACGTTGTGGGCAAAAGCCAGGTAGGGCTTTTGCCCAGCATGGCTTCTGGTTGACTACTAGAGATTTGATTGGCTGTGCAGATATTTTTAAACATTGCTTTGGCAGCAGCTGCCACCACAGCATGAGGATCAGCACTGCATTACTGAAGTTAAACTGTGGCAATTGTTTTGTGGCTGGTTTCACCATCTGCAGCAGCCATGTTGTTGCTGTGCCCACCATGTCATGTCGGAATTCCAGATGTGCTCACAGGCTCAAAAAGGTTGGGGACCCCTGATTTAGAGGACAAGATATGTTGTTTTCAGTGTTTCTGGTCATCACTGTGCTTCTGTGATAGTCCCATGACAGCTCACATTGTTGATAGAAACCTTGGAGAGTCAGTGTGGCCCAAGCAGTTGATTTGCATGCTCTTGCCCAGTGTTTGACTACGAATCCCTCATTGTTTGCTTACCAAAGGTACAAATTAATTAAAAATTAATTCAGCCATGCTGGTTGATTTAGCTTTTACCAGCAATCAAAACAGGGATCCACACAGCAGTTATCTGAAATCAGTTATCATGTCAGCAGTTATCTGAAAGCCTCCTTAGAAGTTAATGGTTCACTTACGTTTATCTGCAGTAGACAGCAAAAAATTCAGTGGTTCAACCAGTTACTGAGCGGTGCATCTTTTTTTCAAATCTCATTGAAGTATGCAGCTGCTCAGCATCTCTGGAAACCAGTCCTAAACTGATGTGTCAGGGCATATTGTGTGGCAGCTTCCCCTTTAAGGTTGCCAGCTTGGGGTTGGAAAATACCTGGAGACTTTGGGGGTGGAGCCAGGAGAGGGTGGTGTTTGGGGAGGGGAGGGGCCTCAGCATGGCACAATGCCATAGAGTCCACCATTCAAAACAGCCAATTTCCACAGGGAGCTGATCTCTGTCAGCTGGAGAGCAGTTGTAAAAGTGGGAGATCCCCAGGCCCCACCTGAAGGCTGGCAACCCTGTGCTTGATTTGATGCTGTAGTGCTGTAAACAGATAATTTTATAACGTAGGTGCCTTTATTCACCAGGAGTGTGTGGATACTGCAGTTGTATTGCTGCAATATGTGAGCACTATGCAAGCTGGCACAATATAAGCATCTCTGTATATTCTAAAGATTTTAAGTATTCATTGTCTTCACAAACTCTTTGGGAAAGTATTCTTTCGGCCAGTTCACATATTATGGTTTCCATGTGAAAGCTGGTCGAAATGATGGCTGTCACCACATGCCTGCATGCTCACCAAGAGGATCTTGTGATTGTTCCCTCCCATACACCACGGCAAATGCCCTAAAGTACAATTTGTGACAGCACAGCAATAATCAACCAATCTTTTAGTGGGCCATTGCACAAGTAGCTTACTCCCCACTTGGCCAGTGCACCTTGTGTGATTGAAAGAAGCCTACATACAGTGGTAGCCAAAGCAAGCAACCCTAAACAGGTCTGCTTGGAAGGAAGTCCCATTTTATTCCATAGGGGCTTCCTTCTGGCAGATCAAGTAGGATTGCAGCAATCGTCATATGTAAACTGGTACTTCGATATAGCTAGTCCAATTCTTGCTGAACTGAGAAAGTAAATTTAGCTCAAGAAAGCAGTTAGAGAGGTTATAGTTATGGGTGGGCATCATGCATATTAGCATAACATGAGCCCAAATAGGTTAAGTTATATTTTCTTTTGAATATTTTGTTTTTTTAAAATCAGTCGTAAACGAAGACTTATCTAGAGCAGCTGTAATAGTAGAAGACAGATACAAAGCAGAGGATACGAGCAAACGTCTTGAGTTGACAGTTCTCTAAAATAACAATTTTATGTTGAATATTAATATTATGACTAGATCTGCATATTATTTGCTGTCATGGTTAGATATAGACATTTAAGCATGCAAGGTATACTACAGACATGTAGGCTGCTGTGTTCACATGCTCCACGCAAAGCTTCTGGAGACATAAGGCAGTGTGTATTTACACAGAAACTTTGGAGCGCCCTAGGAGATGTTTCAATTTCCAATGTGTACTGTAACTCTGCCCAAACATTTAGGGGTATCTTTCATTGTAATTATTATGTAAGAAACTCTATTCAGAACCTGATAAAGTACCCATAGTTATGGCTCACTACAGGAACAGAATAGTGGTATTAGTATTCCCATAGGAATAGTGCTAAGCTGCGGAGGCAAGTTTTCATCTTTTACACATATCCAAACACATGTGCCTGGTTAGTTATGAAAGGTTGCCAAAACACAGAAGCAATGGCCTGGGATGCTGCATTTAAAAGAGAGCGAGAGAGAGAGAGAAATGCACACTTAATTCAACATGCACATCCATTTTTCATATTTGACAGGGCTTGTGTGCATTTTTTGTACCCTGGAAGGAGTAAAAAAGGTCAAGGGAGCATTGGGCCTGAATATTGAGTGCCTTTGGGACCAGGATGACAAAGTACCTGTCCATGGGAATTGCTGCCAATTTCTATGAATGCTGCATTTCAAATGGGGCACTGCAATGCCTTGCACAAGCATTGTGCTGGGTAGGAGGCTTTAAATAGCATTCCAATGTTTTATTTAAGCTTTATATTACGCCATTTAAATATGGAAGCGTGCCTTTAATTACAGGACATTATAGCTCCTTCAGGCTTGCAAACCAATTATGCTCCGTTTGTCTGGGGAGGAGTTGGTGTGGAAAATAATTTAATATCTGAGTTGCAATGAAATATTGTGCTGAAATGCCAGTTATAAAATGTAGCAATCCTTAGCAGTGCTACGTTGTACTTTATGCTGATGCTGCAACAGCAGGAAAGTTTGCAATGAGCCTAGCAGCAGAGAGAGGAAAAGGGCTTTCTCCATCTACCTACCCACCCCCATTGTATTTATCAAATTGATGCAATATTGATGCACTTGCTGGTCATACCTAATATTATACCTTCCTTTTAGCCTGGGTTTACTCAGAAGCTGACCCCAGATTTTGTTTGTTTGTTTGTTTGTTAATGGTGGAGTCTCAGCATTAACTAATAAGTGAAGGAATAACAGATTGCTCTTGAGTGTGTATGAAGATTCTTTTACTACTGTCATTCCTGATGCATCAGAGATTAGGGGGTGGAGCTTGTGAACCAGAGGGTGTAGTTTTTAGGCTCACATCCCCACTATAGATACTACTGTAGAATACTACCTGGAACTGGGTTGTTTTTTTCAGGTAAATGTGCATGTTTATTATACAGATCTTGCTTTCCCTTTGAAAATCTCAAAGTGGCTGGGGATTCCTAATGAATCTGGTCCCAATATGGACTTGCTTAGCTTTAATATAGTCCATTCTCTGGATCAGCTGTTTTTGGCCATCTGTGGTTCCGTTAGGTTTTGAAATTGTGAAGCATTTGTGCACAGAAGTTGTTCAATAAACAGTGTACCTTTTCAACCACCCAACAATGTAGACTTAAGCAGAGTTACACTCTCTCCTAAGATCATTGACTTCAATGGACTTAGGGTTGAATGGCTTAGGATCGCATCAGAAATTTGCATCCTGGATTGTTAGGGAGGATCTGGTGCATTTTGAAATTAACTCTCCTGAAAATTTTTGATGGTGAATTCTATCAGAGATAGCTTGATCATTTGGATACTGTTTTCCTATCACAACAAATCCATGCTTACCAAAATTGTACCTGTTGAATTTCTTCCTGATAGACTGTAAAAGATGCAGAGCTATGTCAAGGGGGGGGGGTAGAAGCCCTTATGGGATGGGGACAAGAAGAACTGCCCTTCCCTACAGTATGTGGTTTGGTTTGTTCTGCTGGTTCAATTTGCCAGTACGTTGGCTTTCTTCTTATGGTACTTTGTCTGTAGTCTACATTTGTAGATACAGAAGAGTGGCATACAATGGCCAGTTAGTGGTTATTTGCCCTTTTAATCTCTGATGCAACTTAGAGATTTTCAAACTTTTTGCAGTCCTGGACTCTTTTCCCCACCATATAGACATTACCTGAGGAACCACAGAGCATCTGCCATGGAATTCCTGTGTGCTACAAAGGATTCTGGGGAGAGCTTTGTATTCACATGGAACAGCAGCCAGACTGCTGGGCCTCCTGTTGTCCCATACTGAGAGTTTGTTTTATAATGTACTCCAGAATATCCCACAACTGTGTATTATATGGGGAGAGAAATGTTAGTGGGCCATCTGTCTTCCAGGACAGTACTGCCATTGACCTTCTTGTTTTGGAACTAAACATAAACATCGAGGAACTCCCAGATTCAGTGGAACACAGTTTGAAAATCACTGAATTATACCCTGATCAAGTGCTACATGAAGGAGCTGTGGTGGCTCAAGAGGGTAAGACGCTGAACTGCAGGCTGTGGAAGGTCAGTAGTTCAGCAGTTTGAGACCCGGGTGCCGCATGATGGAGTGAGCTCACATCTCTAGTTCCAGCTCCTGCCAACCTAGCAGTTCGAAAGAAAGAAATTGCAAGTAGATAAATAGGTACCACTTTGGTGGGAAGGTAACAGTGTTCCGTGCACCTTGGTGTTTAGTCATGCCGGCCACATGACCATGGAAATGTCTTCGGACAGCGCTGGCTCTTTGACTTTGAAACGGAGATGAGCATCGCAACCCTAGAGTCGGATTCGACTGGCTTTCGAGCAAGGGAACATTTACCTTTACTTTTTACAAGTGCTATATACACACGATCATACTATGCTACTCTGGATAAATCCAGAGTAACTCCATCCATTCCAGGCTTTTGTGCTTGCATCACTTTAGAATGCTTGCTCTCATTGAAAAACTGGAAATAAAGAATGAGGAGGAAGAGCCTCTAGGCTGCCCGCCAACATTGTCTCAGCTCCACAAATTTCTGTTTAAGATGTGCAGCTTTCTGGATGACCCGTTTATGGCAAAATAAATGCAAGTTTATTGCACACATTTTTGGAACAATAAATTGCACATGGATTGCACAGAGCACATTCTCTTAAGCCTGTTTCAGAACTAGGCACATGTGACATCTGTATCCAGCCTTGTTGTGGAGGGGGAGGCGGGGCACAGTAATTGTCTGCCATGGCCAAGCCAATGTACTGGTCTATTGCCATGGCAATGGCACGCCTCACCTCTTCCATAACTTCCAGTAAAGCATTCAGCCCTGAGCATCCTGACTAGCCATAGCATGGAGTCAAATTGCTCACAGTCATGTTGTTTACAGCAGTGAGTCAGGGCATCCTCTCAAGCAAATGGGTTCCTGGGAAGCGTGTTCAGGGGAATCCCCAAATCTGTAGAGGCTGACAGGGAGGAGGAAGGTGCCAGGTGGAGTGGCATAAGCATACACTCCAAGACCTGTGATGGGTAAATGTGGGGTGATGAGAATAGGCTAATCCAGCTGGTTCCTGTCTCCTCCTCCCCTGCAATGTTCTGGATCCTGACAAATAAGCTACATATCCTTTAGGGAGTCTCTCTTCCCTTTGGCTGTTTCACCTGTTATTTTGTGTTTATAACTGCATACATAGTTCTTAGATGTCCACTTAGGTTGCAATCCTCTACATACTTGTTTTCTTCTGGGTAAATGTGCAAAGGATCAGGCTGAGAGTTTCCCTTTTACACCAGATGCAGAATGCATTCGCCCCCTGTTGTTGTCATGCTGGTCTCATGAGTCTATGCTTGCCTCTTAAAATAAGTTTTGGTGCATGCATAGCAATGCTCAAAAGTAATGCAATACCCAATACTATGCTTTAAAACCCCTTTGAATCCTTTATTTATTTATTCATATTTATTTATTCATTCGACTTTCTATCCTGCTCACCCCCCCCCCCAGGGGCTCTGAGCGGTTTACAATTCTAATTCCAACAATCCTAATCTGGGGCCACATGTGTGTAAAAAAATGTAGGGAAGGTGAGAAGCCTACCAGGCACCCTTATTCTGTAGCAGATCTTCTTGCAAGGGGACAGTCCGGCGGCGACCCTTCTTCGGCGCTGGTCTTCGTAGTTCCACCTTTCCGGCTGTCATAACTCTGCCTCCAGGCCTGGACCACCTTGCGCTTCCGTGCATGCTCACAGCTGCCTCCGTCCAAGTTAGGCTCCGGCCTGCCACGTCACTCCACCTCCACGCCTTGCTGGTCCGGCCTCCTTTCATTCCTCTTCTCGCCTCACCAGCCACCATTCCTCTCCGCTGCTGCTGCTCATCGCTCTCTGCTCTTCTCGGCCGTCGCCACTACACCAGAGGTGGGTGCCCCCCTGCTCTAATAGCAGGTTCCCATTGTATCTACTTGCCCTTTAACGGGCTTTCGAACCGCTGGGTGGACGGGAGCTGGGACATAGGGGTCAGAAGCTCACCCTGACCGCAGTGGGGGTTCGAACAGCCGAAGCTGTTCGCCCAGTTGTTTTTGAAGCAGGCGTCCCTTACTGCCTGCGCCACTGCTCCCTTAATCCTGGAACATACTGGGTTTCCCACTGTAATAGGCACTTTGAGTGCAGAGGAAGGGGGCAAAGGGTGCGTGTGTTTCCTTTCATTCAAGCACAAAGTATGTACCTTCACTTTTGGACACATAAAGAAGATACCTCTGAAACATCATGCCAGCTCTTTTTTCAGGTTTTTTAAAAATGAGTTTTTAGTTGAAAAACAAAAATGGGCTGTTCCCAATATATTCAGGCACAAAGGCACTCAGCTGAAGTTGCTAAAATGGAGAAAAGGCTCAGGGGTGGGATCAGCCTTCTCCTGTAAGTGAGGAAATGGGTTTTGTGGCTGGGGTTGCCAAATGTTGAATATTTTCTAGCATTAGTGTTACCAACATGCGGTTGTCAGTTTGAATCATAGTTCCAAATACAGGCTCTTCACATGGTCCCCGAGAGATGCTTATCCCAATAGATTTTCCCATTCTATGGAGGTTATATCATCTGAAGGAGAGGTTTCTTTTTGCTACTGTTTATTGCCTTAGCAGTAGAATGAAGTTATCTTGCTTCTCACCTGTGTTAGCATCAATAATGGTTTCATCAGGATCTGATTCCATTTCTAATGTTTTTTATTTGTTTTATTTTATTGAATTCATGAATCGCCCACCCTGCAAGCAGGCTGTGGGTGATTTACAACCTTAAAGCAGTTAAAATACAATCAGCATAAACTTATCATAGGCTGCGGTCACACGGAGCAGGAGCATTAGCCACGCTACAGAGACGGAAGATAGACGGATTTTCCGGGCATGATCACAGCGCCATAGAGCTCCCGTGGTGAACCCAAGGCTTCCCGCCGAAGATGTGGGGTACAAAACTAGTACCTGTGATCGGCACCTCGCCCCTAACCACGGGACCTGGGCGGGACCTCTACGGGATGTCTGATCGTGCAACTGCGCGTTACTTTGCAAACAGCCACAGGGGGCAAACAGCCACGCCCCCCCCCCGCATTTTCCTGCCCGTGTGACTGGGGCCATAATAAACCAATAGATTAATGGTCCAGATGCCAATATAAACTACTTTTGCAGGCTACAGTGCTGTCTGCACAGCAGGGCAGGGAAGGGCACATGGGGTTCATAGGAAGAAAAACAAAAAGAGGGTGCCAGTCTTAACTGTTGCTGCCCTCAGCTAAAAGCCTGGCAGAACATCTCTGCCTTATGGGCCTTGTGGAACTGCATCAGATCCTGCAGGGCTCTGATGTTGTTCAGCAGAGAGTTACACCAGGTCGGGGCCAGGCCCGAGGAGCCTCCTGGCCCTAGTCAAGGACAGCCAGACCTCCCTAGGTAGGGTTGCCAAATTCAAAATACTTACCGGCGGGGGAGCATCCAGTCGCTCCGGGAGCCGGTTGGGGATGCGCACGCTCTTTGTTTTCCCCTCAAATGGCGTGGCCCCGCCCCCAGCATGTGACGTCACTTCTGGTGACGCGCACGCTGGGGCGGGGTTCCCCCCGGGCCCCGATTCCCCGGCGTCGGGGAATGGGGCCTCCGGGGCGGGGGATTTCCGCCCTACCGGGGGAGTTGGCAGCCCTATCCCTAGGGCCGGGGATCATCAGCAAGTTGTTATCAACCGATCTCAGTGTTTTCCTGGGGACATATTAGAGGAGGTGGTCCCAAAGGTATATGGGTCCCTGACCGCTCAAGGCCTTAAAGTCAACACTAATACCTTGAACCTGACTCAGTATTCCACTGGTAACCAGTATAGCTGGCGCAGCACAGGTTGTATATGTGCTGTCTGTACCGTTCCTGCCAGGACTCGTGCCACCACATTCTGGACTAGTTAGAGTCTCAAGGACAGGTCAGCATAGAGTGAGTTACAGTAGTCCAGCCTGGAGGTGACCATTGCATGGATTACCGTGGCTAGGTCAGGGCGTGATAGGAAAGGGGCCAGCAGCTGTGCCTGGTGTAGATGGTAAAATGCCAGTCTGGTAGTATTAGTGACCCCGTGCCTCCATAGACAAGGAGGCATCCAGTTAATATGTGCATTAACTACCCCCCACCCCAATTTTTAGAAACTTTTTCAAGACGGTATCATGAGCACAGATCACTCAAAGAGTCTCCCTCAAAGATTAGAAACAGCACATTGACCAAAATATATGGTTATTGCCAAATATGGCAGTCGTGGGTCTCATTCTTTCCTCCTCAACCTCCTTCCCCTCCCACTGAGTAATAGTCAGCACATCCTATCTCAGTTGGGGTGTGTTTCTGTAATGTACTCCGCCATTACCACGTGCGCGACCGTTGGGCCATGCGGTCAAGCAAAGCCTTGAAGCTTCGCTCAGGGAGAACAATAGCCAAGCAGATCCTAGCCCGCACCTATCAGAGGGCCAGGTCTGCAGCCGCGAGCCTATGGGACTCTCGGCTACTGTAAATAGCCTATAGGAAGTAGAGGGTGTGTTTTGGTGGTGGGTTTTCTGGGCATATATACCGGCCTGCGAGCCGGCAGTTCTTTGTCTTGTGCCTGCTGAATAAAAGTACTTTGCTGAAATCACTCCACGTTCTCAGTACTTTTCAGTTTCCCAGGGTCCCAACCTTGCCAATGACAGCAAATGGTGAAAGGTAGTAGAGTGGGAAAAACAGCGATTTTGATTATCTACAGTAAGCCATACAGAATGCTTCAAGGGAGAGGGGGAGAATGAGAAAAGTAACCGTTCTTTTTGGTGAGAGCTGCATTTTGCAGGTAATTTGCTGGGTTAGCAGTCTGATGTCTGAGTGAGCAACTGACCCAGTAATCTGATGGGTTAAAGGAATATGGTCCTTTAAAACATCCCTTTTATGCAGGAAAAACTCTTGCCATGAATACACTGGTCTTTACAACAATATATGTGAAGCTGAGATGCACATCACAGAATCACAGAGTTGGAAGGGGCCATACAGGCCATCTAGTCCAACCCCCTGCTCAATGCAAGATCAGTCTAGAGCATCCCTGACAAGTGTTTGTCCTACAGCTGGCACACTCAGTAGACACAAGCTGGAAAGCTGTGGTCCAATTACACCTTCCCAGTTCACAATGTTTGAATGTGACTTGGTCCATTGGTGGTTTTATCAGAAGCCAGGTCAGTTGCGGTTAACACTTATAGCTTACAATTAAGACCATGTCAGAAATGTTTTCATGCTGCAGCACTATGCATTGGCTACTGAGGAAAGGCAGCCTACTTGTTTCTTCTGTATGTGAATTCAAGGAGATGTAGGATGGTTTTAAATCCCTCATTATGGGGATAACATACACAGGCCCTGAAGCTTAAAGTAGAGGCCACGGCTTCCTTTTGTTTTGAGGAGCTGAATAAAATATGTTCTGGATGAAGATCTGTGCAGACACAGTTCTCAGCTGTGGAAATGAACACAAGTCTCTAAATGTCAAGAAATTAATCTTAGAGAGCTCTCTTTCTGAAAAAGGGGTGGCTGCCCCTAAAAGTCCATATAAACTGAGGAAAAGACAAGAAAAGTAAAAAATGAAGGCTGAAGGACTCTGAATTGTGCCTTTGAAAATATGGTTTTTAACAATGAGATGCTCTGGGGTTTCTCTCTAACAGTTAAATCTAAGTTTTAAAAGATATTTTAGCATGTCTGACTAAGTTCAAAAGATATTAGCGATTCAAGGAAAGATTTTGTATTTAGCTGTTTTAATGATCTCCTACTCTTGGGGTTATAGTTAGTAGTGGTTATCTTTTCTTTCTCCTTAATTGTAGTTCCCTTCCCTTATTTTCTTTGTAGTTTGTAGTCCAATTAAAAAAGCAATAAAAAATCCCCTCCGGGGGCCCCCCAAAAATTAATCTTGATCTTGAAGACTTCTGCTTACCTGCATTTTAACATACTCTTAAATATTTGTTAGCTTATCAGTGTAGCAGCTGCTAATTTCCCAAATCTCCCAAAGCTTTTTTTTAAAAGAATGGCATAACACTTTGTGTTTTCCTCAAGCATCATTTATTTAATAAAAATAATCCCTATACATATTATCTATTTCAGTAGTCTCTCAACCATATCATGGAAATTTTGGAAAACAAGAAATAACCTGTGCCTTGGTTGTATCAAAAAAAGGTCAATAAGCCAAGTTAGTTCAGACCCCTCAATGGATATGTCAATACTACAGATTTCAACTAACACACAAGCAATTGCCTTTCCCCAGCAAACTGGGGAGGGGAAGAATGTCTGACAGAGAATTCTCAACATCCTTTGGAAACTATAATTCCCAGGAGGCTTTGAAGGGAAGCCGTTGCTGTTAAACTGATATAAAACTGCTTGAAGATTGTAGTGTAGATGAAGGAAGGAAGGAAGGAAGGAAGGAAGGAAGGAAGGAAGGAAGGAAGAGTACATACGTAACTAAGGCATTTGATTTAGTTGGTATTGTCTCACAGCACTGCTTGTTCTTTTCAGTATCACCTCCTGTCCGCATACAACTTATTTTTAGATTTTACATTATTTTGGTCTTTAGGGGGAAAAGGCAGAATAGCAATTCCCCCTCCATAAATAAGTTAAAAATATTAAATAGAACTTAATGGAGTGTATTATGAAGGAGAATAACTCTGTGTTTTGGCAAATGATATGACAAAGTGGATCAAGCTTTTTAATGTGGCAGAGCTATAAAATGATATAAGAGCCACTGGTGAAAATCCTGCTCAAAACGGTGTTAAGTGATACAAATAAAAATCTGTCTACTTAGAATGAACCAAAAGGAAAGGGTGTGTTTGAGTCCCATTGAAAATCAACTGAGGGATGTAAGTGTAGGCTGGGTTTATTTTTCTCTTATTTGTACCATATGAGTTCATCATCTAGCAATAACTAGTTGTAATCACTAACTACTGAATGTTCTGTCTTTTAGAAATTGGGCCTTTTCAGGTCAAAAACATCTAAACCTGAAAGCATTTTTTCACCAGTTGTTGGATCTGTTTGTATCTTTCTGACAGAAATCAACTTTGGCCCCGGTCACACGGGAGGATTTGCCCCGCAAGAGGGACGGATCGGGGGCGCATCAAACAGGCGCAATCACACCGCAACATCTGGGAAGCATCACGCACACGTCCCCGAAAATGCGCATTTAAAAGGTACTAGCAACAGAGCACTACCTTCCGGATGATGCGCAGCAACTCCAGGCATCTGGTCGGGGAAGCGCTGGTAGCCTGTCGCAGCCAGCACCGTCCCCCGTCCCATGTATGCGCACAACCACGCTACTGCCGGTTTGCTGCACAACGTGTGATCGGTTCCGGAGCACGGAGCTGTGGGGGCACGTCGGATTGCGCTCCCACGGTTCTTTTTGCTCCGGCTCTAATTTGCCTCCCTTCGGCAGCGGATCACCCCGCTCATGTGACTGGGACCATTGGCTACCATTGGTTCAAATTACTATTTCCAGTAAAGCACATGAATATAATTGCATAGCAGTTTCTTCTGTCTTTTTTAAAACCAGTTTCTGAAATCCTTGTGAAAAGAGTGTGGAGAATGAATTCTATAGAATGGAGAATGACTGGGTGTTTTACATTCAAATTAGTGGGAAAAACTAATTTCTCTGTGCTTAGTAGTTTAATAAAGCCAAAAACATGGTATTCCACTTGACTCTTGCCAGCAGCTTCAGTAGGTGCAATAGCTGTTTTGGTTAGTGGAATTTATAGTCAGGAAGCCAAGTAGATCTCTATGCACACATGAATGCATACTCAGCACATGCTTTCTTCCTTCAATGGAGAATAGCAGATGCTTCAAAATCACAGGGCAGATGTGGAAATGCAGACATTCCTTGCAAAAAGACCTTTCTTTTGCTTTCTCTGTGGGGGGGCATAGCTATGTTATAAATAAACAGAAGAACTGGAGATAAGGAACATGGAGCTCCCTTGGATTAAAGGTATGTCTTCTCATAAAACAAGTCATCATGCTCTGATGGATTGCTGGCATTGGTATCTCTTTATCCTGGCAAAAGGCAGGGAAAGATGGGGCTTATAAAGCAAAGATACTGTTATAAGAGCAGGGCTTTCAACTATGAGCTGCCTACCTAGAAGTCTTTGTGTAATTCTCTACACACAGACACATTAGCTTTGTGCTCCATACAGTGAAAGAGAATCACTACTGTGCTTCCATTCTTTATGAGCTCAATAGGCACATACATTTGTATGTTCTAGCTGATTGCTTGGCCCACCACCTAGTTTCCTCTATGATTCCATCAGAATCAAATATAACATTTCCCCACAAACAATCTATATAGCATTCACTCAATGCATCGATTTCCTAAAACGGCAGCTGTTTGCTTTAGTACTAAATTATCCCAATTTAAATTCTGTAGGGGGGAATACTAATGGATCCAGGACTATAGCATGGCTGCACTCACATTAATTCCTGATGTGATAAATTCGTCACAAGTTAATTTTCCCTCTTCAGTTTTGCAGGGAGAACATCTTATATTATAATGTGTTTCGGCGGTTTGTGAAAGTTGGTAGTAACGAAGCTTCTGGCTGCCTGTAGTGGATCTGAGCTGAGCCGACAAAGGGCCAGGGGCACGCAGCGAAGCCTGGGGGGGCAACAGTCACAGATGTCTACGGAGAGGAGCAGGCAGGGGCTTGAGCAGACTAAGAGAAGGAGGGAGGCCTGGAAAATAAGGATGGGAAATCCTGAAGAATGAAGGGATGAGGAGAAGGTTAAGAAGACTGGCCTGATAAGAGAATTAAAACTAGGAGAGACAGACTGGTGAGAGAGAGAAAGAAGCGTCTGGTGACTCCTGCTCAGTGTGGAGGAGGGCTGAACTTCTCGTTGTTTTAAAGAGCCAGCCAAAGGCCTCTAATGTTACTTGAACATATCCTCACATAGGTGAGAAGCCTAACTGATTAGGGAGAACTTTCATTTTTCATTACATGTTATGTTATGGTCTAGACTGTGAACATATGAGAAAGCATACAGATGTTCAAGTGCACAACTTAATGGGAGCAACTTCAACACATCGAAATTGATGCAGCACTCAGGCACTTGTGAAAATCTGTTCTCATCATGGCCCCTTCAGAGTGGCAGTGTTGTTACCTGCACTGACCTCAGGACCAGATTTTCCACACAGAGGAGGCCATGTTAAAGCTCACCCACATGCTGAACTTGCAGTGACTGCCCCAAAAACCAATCAGTGCTGCATTCCATATGTGGCTTCATCCAGGAGGCACCCCAAGACAGTACAAAAAGCGGCTCCTGCTCCCAAAGAGGCCCTGAGTGACCACTGAACTGAATAGCTCCATTTATTTAACATAGCTTAGCACCCACCTCCTTTGTTCTCTGTGTGCTAATAAGTCCACTACAGCCTCTCTCTTTTTTTTGCCCCTCCACTGCTCTAGCAAAGTGAGAAGAAAACAGCCCAGGGAAATGGAGATTCTCAGTTTTATGCATCACGTAAGTTTCTAGTTCTTATGATTGTGGAGAAAATTGGCCTGCAGTGCACTAGAAAGCAATTTACATATGTAAATGCTGTGAAGTTGCAACCATCTTATGGCAAAAAGCAAATTAAAGGGCTCTAATATTTTTAAAAAATGTATTGGGCACAATTCAGCCAACACACTTACAAATCACAGTTTTCAATGGGAGAGTGGTGCTGAATTGGTGCTTAACTTTCCCATTGAAATCAATGAAACTTGAATGTCTGCTGCTGGATTGTACTTTTGGAGAGCTAAGGCACAGTGTGTAAACATCTGGCACGGATGCTTGAAATCATTACTACTGGGTTTTTCATGCCCACACCTTTCACTGCACCTTTGCATCCCTAATTGTTAGTGGCTCTTGAAGCACAGGGTTAATGCCTTGCCACAAATCAGTTCTAGCTTGCAGGTTACACTGCCCACTTCCAAGGCATGCAGAAGACTGCAGGACAGCAGGAGAAATGAAACAAGACCCAAAGTGTCATAACCAGGCCCATAGCTACAGTGGGGCATTTCGGGGCTCCACCCCCTCAAACATGAGGCACACTCCACAACAGCTGCTGTCCCTTCTCCCCTCCCTCCCCTCCTGTGACATTAAAAGGGCCCTCCAGCCGATCAGTGGAGCATGTGGCTCGCCAGTCAGCTGGAAGGCCCTTTAAATCTTGCAGCTGCCCCTCTCCCTCACCTCCTCCAAGATTTAAAGAGCCCTCCAGCTGATCAGCGGGCCCTTTAAATGTTGCAGGAGGTGAAGGAGTGGGCCCCTGCTGCCCCACAAAATTTCCCCATGCTCCACCAACCCAAAATTTCTGGCTATCTCATTGTGAAAAATCTATCTGGTCCATCTAGAACTTCTGGATGCTATCATGAAGTGTCAAAATCACTCTGTACATTTTGCATTTCTCTGCTCTGACCTGGGTCACTTTCTTCTTCCCTTTGTTTTGAGAGAGGCCTCATGTCAAAGACGTTTTGGTCTCAGCAATGGCTATTAAATTGCCTTTTCACTTCATACACACGGCATTGCCTTGTCTTCATTCAATGCCTGGGAAGCTAGAGATTTTCATTCCCATTTAAAAGTACTGTTCCCTGCATTTGATTCTAGGATGTTAATGAAAGTCACAATTTCCAAAGCCAGGAAGGTTAAAAAGAAAAGCTGTTAAAGAGAACCAAACTGCAAACACCTTATGCTACTGCTGGTCCCATCTTATCATTCTGGCTCCCTCATACAAAGCTACAAAATAACCTCCCTGCATTAAACCACTGTCTCTTCTAATACCTTTATTACTCAGGAGACGATTGCCTCTACTCCATTGTCTCTGATTGGTCAGCCATAGGCTCAAGCATGATGCGACTGTGTAAAGCCTATTCTCTGGATAATATACCCATTGACTATTATATAGGAGAGGGGAAAAGAAGTAAATATCTACAAGCAAACCCAAGTTTGAAATAAAATTAGTTATTAAATAACATAAAGTGCATCATGGCTGGCCACATGCCCACAGTATAGGTGGGGGGAGTTAGATATAAAAATAAAAGCATCGGTGCTTTGCTGTAGGTATTCTGTCTTTGGCACGGAGGATGCGCTTTGGGGGAGACTGCTGCCAAAGCTGAACAGACAATTTCAGGACACAACGGGCTCCCAAATAAGCAAATGTTGCCTGCCGTGGATGGTGTTCATGGGAAGAGGGAAAGCCTGGTATGGAAGGATGGTGTCAGAGGGAGAGATTTTGCTCTTCTGTTTTGTAACCAGCTCTGCATTATACATTGTCCTAGAAAACAAACAAAACTCAAATCAATTTAAAAAATCAACATATCAGGGACCACTGACTGCCACAAACAAAACCTGCTTCAAAACACTCAGCGTTATCATGGACCACTGAGCAATAAATTAAAACGGCCAGGGAGTTCTACTGCAAGCTGCTGCCCAGCTAGGATCCCATCTGACATAATTCAGTGCAGATGCTTATCATGTAGTAGTTCTTGATGTTGTGATGGGCACACTGTAAATGTCCAATAATAGAAGGAGGCAGAATCCTGCACTGTGGCTCCCCCAAGTCAATTACTTGGCAAATGCTGATAGGAAGAGTGGGTCATGAGAGACTTGGTTTATATGCTTGCTTGCAGGAGCCTGTGATCCTATCTTTAACACCCAAGGACCTCTGGGAACTGCTGTGGACTAGTGGACAGAATGTTAACCTTGAATCTAAATGTAGATCTATCCACCCACTGAGTGACCTTGGGCATATCACTTTTTCTTGTTCCCAGTTCTCTGTCTGCACAGACCCAACTCCAAGGACATTATAGAGTTCTGATGCTCCTCTGCAGAGGAGATGTGTGTATCTGTGCATGTCATAAAGGGAGTGGGACAAGCATCTTTCTACTAGGCTCTCTTTTGACTATCACAGCAGCAGCAGGACCTGCATTTTTGTTCATGGCAAGTTTTTACCCTGTATTTCCTCCTTTTTAGACAGGGATTCTTTATTTTAATGTGTTTAGCTTCGTTAAGTATTGCTTGTGTGCTTTACAGTCAGCATTTTCCTTGACCCCGTAGTGCAGTAGATATCTTTTTTTTAAAGTGTTGTAATTGTCTGGTTAGAACGGATAAAAGGAAGTACTTCTTCACCCAAAGAGTTAGTAACACTTGGAATTCACTGCCACAGGAAGTGGTGGCGGCTACAAGCATGGACGGCTTCAAGAGGGAATTAGATAAGCATATGGAGCAGAGGTCCATCGGTGGCTATTAGCCACAAGGTATAGATAGGGGCTCTGGGGCAAGTGATGCTCTGTCTTCTTGGTGCTTGGGGGTGGGGGGTCAACAGTGGGAGGGCTTCTAATGTCCTGGCCCCACTGGTGGACCTCCTGATGGCACCTAGTATTTTTGGCCACTGTGTGACAGGGAGTGTTGGACTGGATGGGCCTTTGGCCTGATCCAACATTGGCGTCTCTTATGTTCTTATGTCTGGGGAAGTCTGTACCATGGATGGGCATGACCATTGCATAATCTGTGGGGGGCAGGAGCATATGTTTAGACACACATTTGTACTGGCTAAAATTCACCAAACACACTGTGATTGCTCTTAGTTTTTGCACATATTTGAAAGTAAAACCATTCCTAGCCAACATGATGGATCAGCCCAAGGAGTTCTATACAGTGACTATGGTGAAAAATGTTGGCTCAGTATTGGCCCTTCCAACTACTTTAGTGAGCACCAACAGAGATTCTGGTGTGCTTTCTCTCTCTCTCTCACGCACACACAGATACTTCTTGTCCCCATATCCGTTCCAGATGCCAGGTCTACTTCCAGTGTTCAGTTACTAAGCTCAAGTCAATGGCAGAATGACTGAGACTGTGCATGGCCCTCTGTCTAATCAGCTACGATTGACCCACAACATGCTCTTAATTCCATCCTTGTAATTACCTCATTATCTAATCATACTTTCCCATGTGGTCTTGTACTGGGCTTTTTTGCTGTTAGGGTCCTAAGCATGCCTCAAATCAACTGAAACTATCAATACCTTCTCCAGATGGTGAGTTGACTGACATTTTGCTAAGTGTAAAAATAATTGCCTGCCTCAATCACAGCCAGTTCCTTCAGGCTCATATAAATAGTTTGAAACAACTTCACCATTTCCATTGAAAACCTTCAGATCATAGTGTTGCTTCAGGGCCAAACTAGACAAGAAACTGAAATTGAAATAAATGGGAGGGGGGGGCCTTACCTCCAAACTAGACAAAACGCCGGAGTCCCATAATTGGAATAAATGTAAAAAAGGGGGAGGGGGGAAATGTTACCTCTACCCCCTCTTTACCTTGGTCCCAATCCTTCCCCCACCCACGGCTGTGTCTTGTCTAGTTTGGAGAAACAAAGAGACAAGTCATGGTACGATTGCCAGCTATGGATTGAGAAATACCTGGAGGTTTTGCGGGAGGAGGGGAACGGGAGGGACCTCAGTAGGATAAAATGCCACAGAGTCTGTCCTCTAATGCAGCCATTTTCTCCAGGGGAGCTGATCTCTGTTGCCTGGAGATCAGTTGTAATTCTGTGAAATCTCCAGGCCCCACCTGGAAGCTGGCAAACCTAGGTCATGGACTCCTGCTCAGAGGGTGAAATGATCAGCTAAGTGAGTTGTATAACGTGCTCTCCTCCCCCACTACTGGTGTCTCTCAGGAATGGCATTTGTTCCATAGTGGTTATGAGGGAACAGAGCAGGAAGCTTGTTTACTTTTTTTTTTTTAAAGACATAAGGAGATAGTGAAAAACAGTTCCCCTGGAGAAAATGGATGCTTTGGAGAGTGGTCTCTCTGGCACTGCACCCCACTGAGGTCCCTGTCGTCTCCAGATTTCATCCCCAAATCTCCAGGAGTTTCCCAACCCTTGAGCTGGCAGCTCTCTGCCCCCCATTCCCCACTAGTGGCAACACTTCCCTGACTAGGCTGCTAGAATGTTCTTTTGGTAAGGCAGTCGGACTGCATGGTCACTCAGAGAAGGTCAGTTACCACTTAGTATTATTTTTCCTTAATCTTTGTTATCCTGTGAAATTATAAAATTATATTCTATAATTAATTAATTTATAATTATAGAATATAATAAAGTATACAAGCTATTTTACTGATCAGCACTGAACAATAGGCCGTACATTAAAGTGGATGAATAATAATTTATTTCAAAATGTTAAGCAAATGCTGGTTTTCAAAGGCTTCTTGGACTGGAACACAAGCTCTTCTCTGTTCTGTGTGGGCTGGGGGCTGCAAGAACCTCCTGATCTGATGTCTATTGATCTGAAATTGGAGAGAGATTCCCCTCCCCCCCCTTTCTTTTCTGGCTGCTACAGGCCTTTTCGGAACTGCTGAATTAGCCTTTTCAGACTTCTATATTTAAATACATGGCTCTGCATCTTGTTGACAGGTTTTTAATGCTCAGTAAGTACAAAGATAACCTGCAGTGTGGGAAGACCACAAGAATGGAAATAAAGGCCTCGAGAGTGGGAAGAATGTGATCCCTCTGAAAGACTAGAAGGGAGCATTTATTAATGTAGGCAAAAACTAAGATGCCAACAGCACTGCCTACAATGTGTTTTATAGACAAGAGGATTTCTAGTAGCTGCTTACAGAAGCGGCCATCTCTGTTCTTTTACTCCTTTTAGACCACAACTGAAATAGTATCTATGGCTAATCTAGAGGGCACCAGAGATCTCCTGTAATCTTTAATGTCATTCAAAAGCAGCTTCAGACCAACAAGGCTGACCACCTGGAACTATATTCAAAAGCAGCCACAGTGGAGATATTTGAATTGGGGGTCAGAAGAGGGGAAGCATCAGAAGATCCAGTCACACATTTCACTCATCTCATCTAGTGAAGCCCTAGTGTGGGTAACTAAACATAATATATTCAGCCCATCAGCCTCGTTTCTTCCTTTCCCATTCTCTTTCCCTTCCCTCTGTTATCTTCCTCACTAATCAAGTGTAGATTGTATAGCTCCTTATGTCCACCACTCTTCTAAATATCAAATACTTTGAGATGCTATATAATAACAACAACAATCTTTTTGCTATCCAGGGAATGGGATTTGTGCCTCTTTCTTCTTAAACCAGAAAGATTTTCACACACTTATGTCTGGTTAGAGGCCTTATGTGATTATGGAGAGTTTCTTTTTCACATCCTAGTGAAATAACATATATCTTCTTACTGGTGTGCTTTTTTCCTGCTTCTAATATAGTGTTGCATGATGAGCTCCATGGAAAGCTGACACCTTCACATGCCCTAAGATAGGGTGGGGAACCAGAATGGTATAGGGGTTAGAAGAGCGATGGCTCATCATATGACTGCCCCACCCCGAGTGGCCCTGAAGGAGAGGTAAAGGCAGCAGCTCTCATATAAGGAGGGGCCATGGCTCAGTGGCAGAGCATCTGTTTGGCATGCAGAAGGTCTAAGGATCAATCCCCGGCATGTCCATTTAAAGGATGTGGTACTAGGTGATGTGAAAGACCTCTGCCTCAGACCTTGAAGAGCCACTGCCAGTCTGAGTAGGCAATACTGATTGATTCAGTATATGGCAGCTTCATATGCTCACATATTGGAGATAAGCAGTAACAGAGCTACCAGGGCCACAGTGCAGCACTGTGCAGGTGCACTGCTTCTAAGTGGCTAGTGGAATCCAGCAACCGCAAGAGACATTATCACTCCATGCTCATACCAGGTTCAACTAGCCACTACATTATGCTCTTACTAGGGATACCAGCCTGCATCCATGCTCCCTAGGAGCTGTTTAGAGGAGGGGCCTGACAGGGGAATGTTTGACATCTGGGTCTTCACCCAGAAGTGACATCACTACCTATGACGTTCTAGGGATTTCCCCCCCCCCCCAAGACTCTACGGTAAATAACATGGAGATTGGGTTAATTCCCAGAGCATCACAGGGGGGCAGTGACATGACTTCCAGGTGAAGATAACAGTGTTGTTTTCCACCATTTTCCTTCTGCTGCTTGCAGGAGTGAGGGTTGGCAATGGAGGGCAGGGACAGGTACCTGAGTATCCTAACACCTACAGATTGCTGCAGCCATGGCCTCAGCAACTCTGTCACAACATCCCAATGCCCTCAGCTGTTTTGAGTCTCCATCGGGAAGAAAGGTGGGGTATAAATGAAGCAAATAAATAAATATAACCAAAAGGCAAGATCATCATGAGTGTGAAGTTGTTAACTTGCACACTGTTTAACAAAAGTCACAGCATCCAGATTTTCTCGGGAAAGTGGGTGATCTTTAAAACAATAAATACCGACTATGCCACACACACACATGTGGTAATGCCCCCTTTCCTACCTAGAGGTCAGAAGTTTTCTATGTCAGAAATATGGACCTTCTCATTGCCTCTTATTGAGGAGAGCAAGGAATCCTGTGGCTGGCTCAGCAGTGCTAAAGCCTTCAAGACTGGCTTGCATTTGAAAACCGATCTCCCATCTGCTTTCCAGACTTGCAGCATTCAGGGCTTTGGCCATACTGTGCTTGTTTACGTCAGGGAGAATGCTGACGTCAGCACCCCACTGTGCTTTGGAAATTTACCCCAGCTGTATTTTCTCTGGAGATGCTGAAATTAATAGTCTTGAGAGAGCTGAATGAAAAGCCTCTGTGGCTTGCTTGCTTTTCTCTGGCACTCTGCTGAAAATTCTGCAGGGGATTCAAGGCCTGCATTTTGAGTAAATATTTATTTCTGGTCATTTGAAGCAGGGTATGAGAGCTATCCAAGATGATAAAGGCTGATGGCATGAACAGTGTTTCACCCACAGTAGTGGTTTTAAATTGTGTTCCAAGGAACCATTGGATTCCTTGGTAACTTACACTGGGAAGATCAGTAAAAGAACAAAAGATGCCCCTTAAAAGTCTGCTCTCCCACCATTACTGATCTTCCCCTGCCAACAAGAGCGGTAGGTTCTAGGCCACACTTGCAGTTCGTGCAGAGCAGTAAGGAGGCTCCACAAAACTATGCAGTTAAGGCCAAACTATATGTGATCCTGGTTAAGATTGGAGTTCCAGTGGCATAAGTCAGTGGTACACTGACCTCAATGGCCTAGACTAGCCCATTCTCATCAGATCTTGGAAGCTAAGCAGGGTTGGCCCTGGTTAGTACTTGGATGGGAGACCATCAAGGACCAGGGTTACCAACTCTGGGCTGGGAAATACCTGGAGATTTTGGGAGTGGAGCCTGAGGAGGGCGGGGATTGGGGAGTATCGTGGGCCAGCCTGCTGTAGCTGAGGATTACTTAGCAGGTGCTGATAATGTCCCCGTCAGCAACTCTTAGGCTCCACCAGCTGATGGTGTCAACGACCCTGAGATGGTGGAGGCAGGTCCTAGAGCCCCAGTTGCTGAGGACAGCATGTGCTCCAGCCCCATGAGCACTGGGAACACAGAAGAGGCAACGAGAGGCGGCGCCTCAACAACCCAAGATCTTGGGGAGACTCCACAGGTTGCCTCTCCTCCCCTTTCCCTGGAGCCAGGGGAATGCAGGAGGCGACAGGCATGCTTGGAGTTCCTCAAGAGGAGGCAGAGCACGCGCCTCGCTGCCCAGCAACTGCCAAATCAAGAGGAACACCTGGGGTTAATGAGTCAAATGGATGGCTCTCTCACAAGGAATGAGACCCAGCTGCGAGCTGCCCATAAAAGATGGGACATCAGATGGGGTAGGTGTGGGAACAACTTGTCAACTTTCTGGAGATGCATGACCACACCACCCAGACCTGTTTCTGTCTGCAACTCCTGAACCTTTGGCTTCGACCCTGGACCTGCTTGACTATGCCTCTTGGACCTGCTCAGACTCTGCTTCTTCTACCCTTGGCTGGCTTCCCTTGTGTATGACTCTTTGACTGAACTCTTGACTTTGCACTTTTGGTTAGTGATTCTGTCTCATCCCCTTGGTCTCGGCTGAGTCTGCTCTGACCCAGGACAGTGAGGGATCTCAGCAGGGTATAATGCCATACAGTCCACCCTCCAGCCATTTTCTCCAGGGGACCTGATCTTGGTCATCTGGAGATTGATTGTTACAGCAGGAAATCTCCAGATACCACCTGGAGGCTGGCAACCCTATACTATGGAGAGGCAAGCAATGGCAAAACACCTTTGTGTGTCTCTTTCCTGGAAAACCATATGGTGCTGCCATAAGTCAGCTGCAACTTAATGGCACTTTCTATCACAGGTCAGCAGCAAAAAGCAGACGCCCCTCCTTAATGGATCTGGTCCCCTTCCAAGACATTTCTTTAACTGGAAATTATCCCAGTGGTGGTGGTGGTGGTGGTGAGACAGGCAAACTTTGGCAAGTTGTCTTTTGGCACTGTGCCTAAAAACCAACCTGGGGGAAGACTTCCAGTTGAAGAAAAGGCAATTGGAGGGGAGCGTGAACCCACCTCCCAACTGATGTGGCCAAATTCCACCCCTCCCTGCTGACGCTTTCTCAGGTGAGGAAATCTGCACATGGATCTCTGACGTTGTATGCAGTTTGGGCCTGAGAATGTGCTTCTAAATCTTCCACAGGAGATATTTAGGATTCCTCAGCAGACAAGATGATGCAGGGAAAGTTCTCTGAGGGTACAAAGTTTGCAAACCACTCGCCTGAGAAAGAAAATGGGGAGGTATGACTACAGTTTCAAGTCTTTTCAAAAATATCATTAAAAAGAGTCTTTGACTTATCCAGTAACAGCAGAACAAGAAGCAACAGATGCCAACTACAGGAACATAGGAAAATATTCCTTACAACATCTGTTCAGAACATCTACTGATTTAGGTCATGTAGTTAAGACTCTGGAGGTGACTTGCTGTCATCTAAGCCTGACAGCCAAGGTACTCCCAGCTCTGTGATTATGTTAGAAGCACAATTAGTCGACTACACTTTGTAACATCCCTGCCTTAAACCTGCTGTGGAGTTTTTTGAAAAGTAGATCTTATTTTGGGAATGTGCTGGCTGCAAACAAGGCTAGAACAGGCGTTTATAGTTTCTGGAAGTCATCCTGCAGCTTAGTTTATTGCTGAAGGGAACTGCAGGCTGGAATGGCATTCTACCAGATGGCTGGGAAATGAATACAGAGGGAGCATTTGGAACTGGATAATAAAAAAAAAATACAACCTGAAAAGACCATACACGTGAATGAATTATATAATGAACAAGTTATAATGATAACAAATAAGTTATAATGACTCAGAAGAGAAAATTTAAGTGTCTTCCTCAGAAATAATGGGAGAAACCTGTCAATCCTCTGTATGTCCTGTGATTCTATATCACTGATTCTTGTCATTTTGGTTCCATGATGCATAAGGCAGTGAGAGGGGAGGGGAGAGAGTGGCATCAGATACACGCCCATCAAGGATGTCGTGCGGCTAAAAAAGTCTGCCAATTTCCCCACCAGACAGGATAATTTGAAATGGCATTTCTGCACATAGCACTTCCATTCCTAGCCAACCACTGCACCATCTCAGACTCTGAGAAGGTTTGCTAAATGCACACATCCATCATGTTTGCATGAGCTATTTGGGAGCTGTGCTGAGCCTGCCTGCTAGAAAAACCAATGGGAAAGTTTTATTTGTAGCCATTAGGGGCAAGATAGCCTGTGAAGGGAGACTGCTGGGGGGGGGGGCAAGTAAAAGCAGAGGCAAAGACTTCCTGCCTCCTCCAGTAATAGGTAGCCCCTGGAAGGGGATGATGAAGACAGATGTTTTCCTTTCACTCTAGGGTAGACAAATATGGCTGCAGAAAGAGCTCTGATAGCAGAAGTTGGCTAAGATAGGAGGAAACTGCTGAAATCAACCAAGCACAGAAAGACAGGAGGAAGGTTTAGCTTTATTTACTGGCTTGCTTCATTTTTATTTGAAAATAGGATCTCAGGGAAAGAATGAAAACTCAAATGTCAAGTCACACATTCCTGTACTGGTCCAAGTAGGAGGCTTAATTGCTCCTTAAAATGGGTCACTATCTCTTATGTGCCTGAAATTGGGCAAGAACCATTTCAACCCAAATAACTGGGAAGAAAAACTTGGGAGATAAAAAAATTGTAACACTTATAATTACTAGCAAAATGGGGGGTACTTTCTCATAAATGAGTGAAATTTGACTTGAAACATCTCATGGATGAGGGTAATAAACCTCTGACAATTTTATTTCACAAAAGAAGCTACAAGTAGGCATTTGTTTCCCCAAACACATTAAGAATGGGGTAAAAACACAAAAATGTGTAATAACTGTTAGAAAAGAAAACATTATTAACAAACTAAGTTGGCTAAGCAAGTCAAAGACCACTAAGGAGAAACTCTCAAATCCTGGGAGGGTGTTTGGACATAGTCATTCAGAAATACATTATTTTTTCTGCAGCAGACCTTTTCCATGTAGTGCTGTCCCATGTGTGCCTGGTTTATACTTTTCTTGCTATAGACCTTCACTCCGGATGCAGTGTAAGTGAAATATATTTCCTTTTTCATTGACAGTAGGCTGTGGTTGCCTTCAGAGGCCTCCATGCGAAGACTCTGCTTTGTAAAACTACGGGAATACTTTAACCCTTTTCACATTTTCAGTTTTGGTGCTCCAACTTGTGCACAGCAGTAGTGTGTGCTACACATGACTCTCCCAACACATGTGGTTGCCATTTTGTGTGAATGGGATGTATTTTCTATGCATGTACAGCATTGGTATGTGTGGAGAAATGCCCCCCACCCGGAATGAACCCCAATATTGCATTCATTGTGACTACACTTGGTCCACGTACAGAAGCCCTGCTGCAGATCCGTAGCCGGCAGAAAGGGGGGAGTGGGGGAAAGGAGCTTCCCAGCACAGAGCAAACCAGCCTTTGCTTTATTCCAGTGGCACCGGCTGAAGCACGGCAATGGCTACTGATTCACACCCTGCTGCCAGGCTACACCCAAAGGCGGCAGAGACTGCTAACAGAAGCATGTTTAGAAACTAAACTCTGTCTTGGGGGAGGAAGATTCAAATGACCCCCAGGTGGGACAGATGCCCCCAGAGTAGATTATAAATTCTCAGGATACAAGCAGTCAGTTCAGTTTCATGTTCAGTTTTGGGCACCTCAGTTCAAGAAGGATGTAGACAAGCTGGAACGTGTCCAAAGGAGGGCAATGAAGATGGTGAGGGGTCTGAAGACCATGTCCTAAGAGGAAAGATTGAAGGAGCTGGGTATGTTTAGCCTGCAGAAAAGTCAACTGAGAGGTGATATGATAGCCATCTTCAAGTACTTGAAGGGCTGTCATATAGAGGATGGTGCAGAGTTGTTTTTTGTTGCCCCAGAAGGTGAGACCAGAACCAACGGGTTGAAAATCAATCCAAAGAGTTTTTGGCTATACATTAGGAAGATCTTTCTGACAGAGTGGTTCCTCAATGGAACAGGCTTCCTTGGGAGACGGTGGGCACTCCTTCTTTGGAGGTTTTTAAACGGAGGCTAGATGGCCATCTGACAGCAATGCTGATTCTGTGAACTTAGGCAGATCATGAGAGGGTGGGCAGGAAGGGATGCATCAGTGCTTAGTTCTTGTGGCCCTTTCTTACATGCCCAGGGAAATGCTGATCACCACTTTGGGGTCAGGAAGCAATTTTCCTCCAGTTTGCCTGGGAATCCTGGAGGTTTTTTGTTGTCTTTTGGGCATGGACCTGGGTGTGGGGGGGAGAGGTATTTGTGAATTTCCTTCATTATGCAGTGGGTTGGACTAGATGATCCTGGAGGCCCCTTTCAACTCTATGATTATATGGAATTACTGTTCCATTTTGGGCAGCTCTTGAGATAGGTACAAGCCATGATGGATTAGCTTTCCCCTAAGAAATCCATCTTGTCCACACAGTGGGACATGGTGGAGAGGAGTCCCAACCTGGTAATCTAAGGTAATGCTGAAGTCTAAACTTCTGCAACTTCAAATAAAGGTAGCCTGTTCTGAATCATTTACCAAGTGCCTAGTGTAGGTACTTCCCTTGCAAAGCCCAAAAGTTTGAACAGCACATGTGTATTATTTTATTCCTTTATCAAACTTTCTTATTTTTTAATTCTCTAAGTCAAATCTCTGAAAACTAGTCACCACGCCTAGTCCATCTTGCTGTCTAAAGTGTGGTAATGGGGAGGGGCAGTTGAAAAGTTTGCCATCCCTGGAGCATGATAGTTCTACATTACAAAGTTGTGATACAACTCCCCACAACTGCTTGTAGAAGCGTAGTGGGAGGTGCAGCAAAGAGTGGGGCGTCTAAACAGCAATGCATATATGGAGTGTTAGAAGTATGACTCCATCTGGGTGGAGATGATCCTAAGAGTCATTGGTGGTGAAGATTACCCAGCTTGTAATTGGCATCCTTGGGAAGTGTGGGGAAGGGGTGCGTTGCCAAGCAGAGACTTTGGGTGGCCACTGGAATCATCTGACTTCCCGGGGTCCAATCAGAAAAAGACAGGGAAAGGTTTACAAGCCTGTTCCTTTTCAGTAAGCATTAAGGCATTCCTGCAACTATCTGGGGTTCCATCTGCATGTACTGAAGCTGTTTGCTCATATTCACTCCTGGTTATGAAATGCTAGAGTGCCATTTGTAAAGGGCTTTTGTGAAAGGAAGCATTTCTTCCTCATCCCTCCCCACTGTGCATGATCCTCCTACATTTACTGTTTGCACTGAGAAGAAGAATGGGGAAAAGGCAGCAAGAGTTGAACTTGTACCTGACTATTGTGAGAAGCACAACCCAAAGGCCAAGGTAGGTGTTCTTCTGGCAGGAGGCTGAAACTGAATGAAACTTCTAAATAAAGGTAGTGTTCTCTTTGTATGTTCCCCTAAAGAAAATGGTGTGGACCCTGCTTTGTTTTCCTAGTTCAGTCTTTTATCTTATAACGTGATTATAATGATTGGACAGATTTTGGTGGCACAAAGTGTACATTCATGTTTTAAAGCATAGCATTTCTTTCAAAAAGAAAACATTGCTGTGCAAACAAAGACAAGACTATTAAGTGATTTTCTTTTAGAAAAACAACCACCACACTGATGGTCCTTGGATTCCACAAAGCACATACAATCTACAAAAAGCACTTCAAGTTAATTCCTGTGCTACAATTGAGACACTACTTGAAATGGGGTAGTATTTGCATTATTTAACAAATTTGCTGTCTGTGAGCTCAAAATCTACTTTAAATTACTACACCTTCATGATTCCCATTTTGCTTTGAAGAGGAGTCTTGAAAGCTTGCATTCTTCTAGCAGTAAGAGCTCTAATATGGTCCTGCTTTACCACACATTCATCACCAGCATCACCCCCCCCAATTTCAGTGTTGCCCAGTTTACAAGCAGCCTACACGCCAACACCAGTCCTGCATATCTGCCATTTATGGTGGCTGGTGAATCCCATGATTGCTGCTATGTGTTCTTATAACACTTCATATACATGCATACCTATTTACATGCATCCTCCGCAAAGAATGGCAGTGAGAACAAGAAAGGAGAGTCAGATGCTAAGACTGCAATCCTGAGGGCACATTCCTGGGAATAAACCCCACTGAAGAGCATGAGAGTTGCTTCTGAGTAGACCTGTTTAAGATTGCCCCTTTACTCGGAGCAGCTTAGCCGGCCCTGGCAGACTCTTTACATATCCATATCCAAGCTTGAATCCAGGGTGATTTCTGCTTCACAGTGCTGCTTTTCCCTTAGCACAACCATCAAGCCAGGAGCACTCAGTCCATTATCGGATTGACCCACTGGCTAAATCTCAAGTGCCAGCACCTCCCATTCTTGGTGCCAAATGCAAGAGTGGAATGCAGAGCGTAGGTGAAGCTTTTAGGATGGGCACACAGAGGCTACAGAGATGGCCCAGATCAATGTCTTATCAAGGAGAAGCTCCTTGGCTTAGTACATTTACAGTTCATTTAAGATAAAAAATTTAATGAAAGGCTGCAGTGCTACTTTGCTGCCCTTTACGGCTTGCTTGGGAATATCAAGACATCTGATTAGCTGCCACTGGAAACTGAATGCACAGTAAATGGTCTGATTCAGTGAGGCAATGTGTATTTTATACCTTAATATTAATACGTCTTAGTGTGTGTGGGGGAATCTTCTGTTTCCCTGGCTGCAATGATAATGAACCTGTGCAAACCTAAAGAATTTTGATTTCAATAAAACTGATATCAACATCTTCATGTAAACAATCTCTTAATCTATTCATGAATCATGAGAATGAAACCTCTTTCAGGAGTGTGGGGGTGTCTTGTTCTTTCAAAAAGAGCACAAACCAATGTTGAAATTGAAAGTCTAAGACCTAAGGGCTTACATACTAGAGAAACAACTGGGCTTTTTATTTTCAGCTCTTTAACAGGATATGTCAATCACTGCAAAATGGGATGAGATTATCCTTTATTTTTCTGACTGTGTCAGTAATCTGACAGTTTAAGGCTTTTGCAGAAGTATGGCATGAAGAAGGAAGGGACATAAATATGTTCACGTGATAATTCTTTCATCAGGCACCATAAGAAAAAAAAAATCTATCAGCCATCTCCAGTACCTTGCAAAGTGATTTACTTCGTAAAAATGAGAGCATCCCAGTACCTCTTCTCTGCCTCTTTCCTCTCCCCCTCCTTCCATTATCTTCTATCATGCCCCTGTGCCTGAAGATGAAGGATGTGCAGATCTCAGTGCCTTCCTAGCAATAAGGATGAAGTGCTGATATTTTACTGGAGGTTTCTAATGACATGCATGGCCAAAACAACTCATAAGGAAAACCTGAATGAGAATTTTGAAATCCATGCCCCACGGTGTGTTCGACTTCTATGAACCCTGGGGAGGGTAGATGATTGGTAATTCTCCCCCCCTTTCACCTATGAAAACTGGCCCCTGCCGACTCTATTTGCCCTGGTAAGGAATATATCAAGGAAATGAACATTCTTCTCTACAAGGTGATCTAGCACTACCACATGAGACTGATTTACATTACAAAAAGGGGTGTGGGTGACAGTGAAGCCACCCCCCCTCCACCTGACACTGCAGTTCCAATCCAAGCAGCCCCCCTACCCAGGAGCTATTTAAAGAATTCAGTCACAGCCTCCAACATTGCGCCTAGTTCGCCCCCTTATTCCCCAAGTACTGTGTTCTTTTGTTCCTTCTTGGTCCTGATGGAACGACATATTTTATCCTGCTAGGCTTTTTAAAAATTGTGCTCGGCTTTTAAAACTGCCCCAAGCTTTAGAAATGATGCAATAATTTCTTTAAAACGTCTCCCTATCAGGTTTGCCCCTCAAACTGCCACGAGGAAAAGTCAGTACTCTTCCACGATGACATCTACGGCACAGATTCCTTGAGTATGTACGGTTTGTAAGTCTTCGAAGGGTACAAGGAGTCTGAAGGAGACGAGACCAGCCACTCTCATGACTTCTGTGGCATTGTTCCGCCAGTGGAAGAAACCACTGGATCCCAGAGAGCCCTTTCCATGGAAGTGGCTCCCAAATGGCCAATGCCAGAACTATCCTTTTCAGGATGCGGATTTCTTGAGATTGCTCCGGCAGTGGCAGCACTGTGACCTCCGCTCAGGAGAGACCTTCTGGCAAGAAGCACCTCCGAGATGGATGGGTGGAAGACAAAGGCAAAAGGAGGAGAGGAAATCTGCCTTCCTTCTGCTTGGGACTTCTATGCACTATTACTGGTCTACACTGGTTTATGCATATTTCTTCATATTAAATATATATTTGTGTTTCAAAGGTGCCCAGGAGAGGCAAAGTTCTCGAGGCCTGGAAAGAATAATTAAGTAGCCAATGGAGAAAGTTTGATTCTTGCAAGTCAATGTTTCACTGTTATCATTTCACAGTATTTCTTCACCCATTGAGAGAAACTGTTCAGGTGGATTGGATTCTTGTAGCAAAAATTTAAAGGCAAGAGTTCCCAAGCTGTTCCCCGATAGAAGTAGATCACTGCTGCAAATCACTGCCTGCTAATAGCCTTGTACATGAAATGGATCACTGACACAAGAACTCCATTAATGGATGCCAGTATGAAGAAAGATGACCTGTCAACTTGTGGGCAATGTCTCATCAGAAGGAACCTTAACATTTGACTCAAGTTAAAGCAATTTCAGACAAATTAACCTGCACAAAAAAATGCACACTACCAATCAACTGCCTCCATTGAAAGAAATCAGGGACTGCTTGGGTACAAGAAGAGATTTGTCTGGCGTTCCCCTAGATAAGAAATTGCTAGCTGACATGTGTGATGACACTTGAAAATAGTGTTGACCTATAACCAGCAGCCAGCTAAATAAATGGGATTGGAAATCTATGTACTTAAGTGCTGAAGTTGCAACCAACTTAGGGTGACCCTACCAATGGGCTTTCAAGGCAAGTGATGAGCAGAGGTAGTTTGCCATTACCTTCCTCTGCAGAGTCCTCCTTGGTGGTCCCCCATCCGAGTAGTGACTCTGCTTAGCTTCTGAGATCTGATGAGATCAGGCTATACTATGCGGCCTTCCTTCCCTCCTAAATCTCCCTACATACATAAAAATGCCATATAGAATGAATTAGGATGCACTCACCTTCATGCTCTTGGAGCTCAGCATGTTCTCTCTTAATTTTTTGCTTCCTTATTGCATGTCTCAGGTTGGTCCTGTTTGTTTCTCATTTTTGCTCCATCCTGTACAAATGTATTAGTTCTGTGTGGGATTTCTTGATTTGGGGAGCAGAACTCCTCCCTGTGTACAAGGCAGGCAGTGGCATCACTTTCTTTCTCAGAGATTCTTTGCATCTCGAGGCCCAGAGTTTGGGCCTCTCCTTCTGCTTGTCTGGCTGGTGACAGTCCTTCACCTCCAGCATCCATTTCTGTACACTCGTCACTAGGGCTCTTTTCAAAGTGCATATTTCTGGCTAAGCCATTTTCTGCAGAACTGATCTCCTTAATGGCACATCCAGCAGTCTGCATTACACTCTGGGCCACCCCCTGGCAAGAGCTGCTATTCATACAGTGGCCCTTGGGGGACTGATCAGCCCCAATAATTGTATTACTGAGCTTGGATTCTGCCTCAGGGTCATCCATGCCAGAGGCAGGCCTTTCCTGAGCAAAGCATTTCCTGGTATTTTCACTGGAGGCAAATGGGCTCTTTCCACATCTTTGAGCTTGTAGCATGAGAAGACTGTGGTCATCTTGGGCCTCTTGTGGCTTAGCATTCTTATCTAACTCTGTGGTGCAGTTATGTTCCTTTACTGGCTCACTGACCAGAGTTTGATTCTTTAGTTGTTCAGTTCTAGGGTGTCTCTAGAATGAAAAAAAGACAATATCCTGCTTTGCAGTTCTTAAGCTTTTATGTACAGCAACATAAGACTACACATCCAAAGTTACCAATATCAGTAATTAGCGACTGACTACTCTTTACTAGTGAGAAAGCTGTCGCATCTTAATAGAATGTCACTGTGCTAAATAAATAGGATCATATTGACCACCTCCCTATTCACCACCCCAATATGCTGCACACACACTCTCCAGTCTGTCCTAAGGTATAAGGTATGTCTTCGAGACCCCTCAAAATATGGCTTAAATAATGTGATTGTTGGTATTGTTGTTGCTGTTCTCCTTGTAGTGATTTTCTTTCTTTTCTGGAAAAAATAAAACGCCCTGGCCTTGGTCAGGGTATTACAAATATATATATGGCTTAAATAAGCCTTCATGGCCTATAATCACTTGTCATCCCAGTTGCTATGCTTGCAGAGCACCACGGTTAGCTTTTCCCTTACACCAGCAGTCAGCAACCAAAAACCCCCCAACATTCAGAGCAAGAGATCAACAAGGAGCCAGTATACAAAAGCCTGTCTGCATAACTGAAAATATAGAACTTAACATTACTGAACATTGACATGTTGATTAAAAATCTATAATGTTTCTGCAGACCATACACTGGTTGTTGTGAACTGTTTATTAGAAAGCAGCACATATCAGAACTCACAAGAAGTAATAAATATACACTGGAGCACCCTGCATGACTGTTTTAGCACACTGGCATAAATCTGTGCATGAATTGCCCTTGGCCTACTGATGACTGTTCACCTCCATCACCCCTAAGAAGCCCTTTAGGTCCACAAAGAATCTTTGCCTGCCCTTCCTTTCACATATTGGTTACTCTAGCATCCCACCTGCCCTTCCAACATACTGTAACCTAAAGACGTCATTGAATTTTTTAAAAAGCTGTTGCTGGTTCTACATTGAGCCATGCTTGGCTGTGGAGCCAAAGACTGCAGTCTCCTACCCTACTGCTCTCATCACATCTATATCCTGATCTATGAATAAATGGTTCCTTTCACATTGTTCCCCCCCCCTTCTTGGAGCTTAGTGAAAGTGATGGGGAATAAAGGCCTTAGAGAGACTGACTGCAAATCTCCCTGTAGTGTCTTCTAGTTTGGCCGTTGGTGACTATGAGAAAAGAATAAAGGAGTGGTAGTGCTGCTAGAAAATTTGTTGTGTTCTTACATAGACCACACACACGGTCAGGTCCTTACACAGCCATGCGAACGGCTTAAGCTTCGCTCTCTAAGACAATAGCCAGCATGGATCCTAGAATGCACCAATCGGGCGGTCAGGATCCTAGAGTGACCTATAGAATGTATATGCACTGTAAACAAGGGTCATTTCCTGCAGGAGCGCACAAGAGCAGAGCTCCAGCAGTAAAGAGCCCAGGGAGCGGGCACATGCAACAAGCCCCACCCCCTGCTCCCAGCAGCCCTCAGTCAGAGCAAGAAGCAGCCTGGTAAGTTGCAGAGCCCCCCCCCCGCCCCCCAGTCCAAAAGAGTCCAGTGGCACCTTTAAGACCAAGTTTTATTCAGGTACAAGCAATCCCTCCTCTGCGAGGACAGATCTGCATATCCCCCCCCCCAATAGCTAGCAATCCAAAACAGTCCAGTGGAGCCTGAGCGGTGGGTGTTGCCTTCTGACACACTTCCAGTGGTGTCAGGGTGTGTGGCATATGCAAATAAGTTATGCTAATGAGTTATCCTAATGAGCTCCTACACCTCTTTTTCTACTAAATGACCCCTGACTGTAAATAATCCTATCACAGGTGTGGGTGTGTGTTTGGGTGTGGCTCACTATGGGGATATAAGCAGGCCTCCGGTCCTGTGGTCTTTGTCTTGTTTCCCGAGCTGAAATAAACTGTGAGCTGTTTCACTTGTCAACACGTCTGGACCCAGTACTTTACAGAATTAATGCAAAGTACAAGGGTGTGGTTTTTAGTTTTATGAGACATTTGTGTTACCTGGCTTGTTTCAAGCATCTAAGCAGGCAAGCCTCATAGCCTCACCTGGTTATCCAGATCATCTTTTACAAAGGGTAGCTCTTCAGCTTCTTTGGCATCCCATCTGTAAAGTAATACACAAAACATTCGGTTGTCAGTTCTTCAGATAAGAGTTATTTGTAAAAAAATCTGCCTTTCCACTAAACTGATGACTTGCAACAACTAATTTTAAACAATATAATAATACAAACCAATCAGAAAACAATTATATGACAAGTGGAGACTCGCAAGAAACTTGTGGGATGATTATCCCATTCCTGACACCTTTGCTTCCTCCCCTCTCCCCCTATCTCTCTCACTCTCTTTCTTCAGCTTTTTGTCTCCACCCCCCTCTCCCACAGCCTCTACCTAGGAAAATTACAATCTTCCTCTACAGTGGGGACCAAAGCAGCTTACATTATTCATAGAATCATAGAATAATAGAGTTGGAAGGGATCTCCAGCAGATAACTTCCTAAGGTAACAGCGTTCCGTGCGCCTTGGTGTTTAGTCATGCCGGCCACATGACCACGGAAATGTCTTCGGACAGTGCTGGCTCTTCATCTTTGAAACAGAGATGAGCCTCGCAACCCTAGAGTCGGATTCGACTGGCTTTCGAGCGAGGGAACCTTTACCTTCTTTAAGGAACTTGATTGTATGTGTGTGAGATTCTGTTTTGTGTGCATGCGATTTTGATATTCTTCAGTAAAAGACAAATTGTTTTGAATTCACCAGTCTCGTCTCTCTCACTGGGACATTCTTGGGGTGGACTGGACCTCTGTAAACTTTGGCAGGAACCCATATTGAATTTAGTTCGCCATCTGCTGTAGATAGAGCAGTTTGGCTAACAAAACTGAGGAAAAATCTCTCCAACCACCCTGAGTGGTGGGACAATCCTGATTTTCTGATATATACCCCTTGTAAATCACTGGCCCAAATTTGTTCCCATTTGTGCTTTTTGAGAGTATCTGGTTACATTTTAATGAGTGTGAGTTGTAGGGTTGCCAAATATAGCTTACCTCCACAGCGGGGGACTCCCGGGTGGATCCTGGAGTGCACCGTGAGGTATAGTCAGTGGGGGACTCCCGGGTGGATCCTGGAGTCACCAGGAAGTGATGTTATGATGCCGGGCACACTGGGGGTGGGGCCACGACCATTCGAGGGGAAACCATAGAGTTTCCCCTCGGATGGTTGTGGCCCCGCCCCCAGCGTGCCCGGCATCATAACGTCACTTTCTGGTGACGCACACGCCGGGGTGGGGTTCCCCCTGGGGCCCGATTCCGTGGCGACAGAAATCGGGCCTCCAAAGCGGGGGTTTACCCGCCCCCCGCCCCCACTTGGCAGCCCTAGTGAGTTGCTTGCTGTCATGCTTTAGGGGGTCAGCTCCCATCACAGGATCTCAAAGCTTAATCTCTAGTACTGGTATACATGCATGAACATGCAGTGCCTAAACACAAAGGCATATTTCACACCCAGCAGTTGCTGATAACTTGCTGTGAGACAACCATACCTTTAACCAATAGAACCAACACACACCCTCCTGGCTTTTAAGTCAGTGAAGGACAGTTTCTTGCAACGTTAACTTTCTACAGACCCCAATGAGTAACTGCCACTTGAGAACTAGCTCCAGCAGTAATCGTTGGTATGAGGAGCATATTTTAGTCTATGACATGCTGGAGGCCATGCCATAGACACAACACTCTGGTCCTTGAAATACATCTTAGAAGCAAAAAGAAAAAAAATGTGAAGAACGAAAGTGCCAGAATGCTGGAAGTTTAGCAATACTTCCTCTGTTCCCACAATTAGACATGCCTTTCTCTATTGGCTGTTATTCTGTATGCATTACTAATTTTCTAAACGAGCTTCTTCTCTTGTTGTTTCAGTACTTCAGCAGATCTTGAAAGAGACTGAGGGCCTGTTACACAGTAGGATTAATGATGCAATACCATTTCCAGTCCCTACCATATTTCTACACAACTGAGTGCTGAGCCATGCACTACTTGTGCATTCTCATGACAGCCATCAGTTGCTTAAAATAAATGGAGGGCCCTATTGACAGGCTAGCTGTAGTGCACCAGTAATCAAACTGGCCATAGGCTTGCTACACACAAGCAAATCAATGTTGCTGACAGGGTAAAGAAAGATCTTTCTATTACAAGACTTCAACTGAGGACTCTCAGACTGACCTTATTGCAGGTGGGTCATATTTTACCCCTGTCTGAAATATGCATTGGGGCAGTCCAGGAAAAGTTTTACCACCTCACTTGCTATCAGAATGAATTGGACCTTAGCAAGGCAGATTACTACTGATCGATGACAAATTCCACCACAGTTATATTTGAGTCCAGTAGCACTAGAAGAGTCCAGTAGCACCAAGAAGAGTTTCAGGGCGTAAGCTTTCCGGAGTCAAAGCTCCCTTCGTCAGACACAGTTGATTGGAAAAGGAGACCTGAATCCTTTTGTCCTAGCCAGAAGGTGGGAGGGCTGTTGTAAAGAATGCCTGCAAAGGATGCAAAGGTACCGTGTATATTGTAATCAGCTTAATTAGAGCAGAGGGGAAATGCTTGGGGGCAGAAAATTAGCATCTGTAATGAGATAAAAATCCTATGTCCCTATTGAACCCTGGGGGTCCCCCTTGTTCTGAACGTTTGTCATGCCAGAGATACTGACTTGCAGAATCATCTCAGATAGAAGACATGTAAGTGTAATCAGAATCAGTACGTACTATAATCTAAGTAAATGGGAACCAGCTGGGTTAAGGCAGCAATCCCTAATTAGTCTAGGACGGGGAATGGGGAATCAAAGAATAAAGATTCAGTCCTAGAGGCAGAATTATTCATGATGGAGGAATGAAGGAAGACTCATGAACTTGCCTGAATACTCGACTACGTGTTCCAAGCAAGCAAGGAGACTGAAGGCGACAGCTTGACGAATGCCAGGAATGCTGCCCGTGGCCTTGAAGAAGCCAAGAGCCGCGGCGAGAATCTTCCTGAACTGCTCACCGTGAGGTATAGTCCGGGTGCAGGGGCTGCTTAGAAGACCACAAGTGTCTGCAAGCAAGCAAGCTTTGGCTGTGCTAAGAACCAGAGGAAGCCTCCAGGACAGTTGACAAGCCCTCAAGTTGTGAGCAAACCCTGAAGCAAGTAGCTGAGCCAAAACGGAGGTGGAGTTCCAGGGAGAAAGGAACAACAAACCATTTGTTTAGAGTAGCTAGCATAGTTAGGGGAGGTTTCGTCTATTGTCTATTTTATTTTGTAAACTCCCCCTATTTGTTTTAATCACTCCAAATAAACCTTTATGTTTTATAAGCTGGGAGTCTGAATGAATCTCTGGGCAGTAGAGACTGTTTATGTGCCCTCCTCATCTCTCCTAAGCTGAGCCTGATAGCCTGGGGAAACAAAGGGGACTCAGGATATGTGAGCACGCTACCTAATTAACGTTGAGTCCCTAGCATAAACTGAGGTCCCGAGTCGGGGGGGCCTACATTGCTCAGAAATACAGAGAGCAAGTTTATGATAACGTGTGAATCTCCCATTGTAATTTCCCTTTGACATGTCTTTGACGCTGGAAAGCTTAAATCCTGAAATTCTTGTTGGTCTCTAACTGTTATACTGAAGACCATCATGGCTACCCTCTGAAATACAATGTGCCCTCTGAAATACATGTGTAACAATAACAAATAGAAATCAATAGAAAGCCAACAAATAGTACTCAATCTTATTAAAAACTGGAACAAACTAGAACAGAGAAGAAAGTGGGCTATCTGAAGTAGGTTTTTGTGTTCCTAAGGGAAGGTCCTAGTGAAAAATAAGCCTTGCAATAGAAAATGCTTCATTGTCTCACCAGCAACAATCAATGGGTCGAAGGGGGATTAACTGCCACCATTTCACTGATTGTGATGTTGGGGAAAAGGGTTTCTGATGGCGATACCAGCACATCCCCCTTGTGGTTTAACAAACCAGCAGAGGTAACAAGGGAGGAGTCCTTGCAGCTATTTATTCCTGCCCCATTGTTTGAGAACTCTAGCTACAATTGGGTCGCCAAAGTCCTGGAGAAAAGTGCCCTGTCCCTTTAATAGAGTCTTAATGGGATGTTATTTACCAGAGGATTTGGTTTACCTCCATGCAAAGAAAAAATTCACTTGCCCAGTTTTACACATTAATCCTCTGCTAAGAGGACAGGACATTTCTCTCCAGGCCAGTTGGCAACTGTAGCCATAAGTCATCTCAGCCCTCACAACAATCTTTGTTTTAAAGACATTCAAATTCTCCAGATCCAACTCAGTGTTTCTACTAAGAGCATCTACAGGACACATTTATCTTCATTCCAGAGGCTCATAAAGAGTCCATTAATCTTTAGAAAACTCATTGTTTAAACACTAAATATAATAGCTTCATAAAATCTAATTTCTGTTCCAGGCACATTTCCATTTGACTAGTAACCATGTCCACATTCTCCATACATCTGTCTTCCACAGCGTGGGGATTTCTGTACTAAGAACAACAATATAGTCTGGTGTATATTCCAGATTATGATCTGAAGCTACATGATGGACCTGGCCAGCACCCAGGTGGGAAATCTCCTGGAAAACTAAGTACGTTTCCTTAAGTTCCATGATGGAACAAAGATGGGATACAGAGAAAACAAACATATCACAAGCAGACATGAAGCTGTGATCATCAGTGCACCTTTCTTACTAACAGAGGCCCTGTACATTCACAACTGTTAAATAATAGTTTACTGTATTTCTTTAACAGAAAGGTACAAATGCGTAACAATTCAGCATATATATCTGTAGTTTGTATCAATATTAACTTGATAATAGGCAGGCACTCAACAGGTGCAGCTCTTCCAGGTAAGCAGGAACATGAAGACACAGTTCTGGGAGAAGTGAGCTGGTGTTGAATTTCTGCCTGTCATAGAGCTGCTCAAGGCACAAAGGCTCTGCTCATCATTATCCTTAGGTATACATCACATCCTTTGATTGTCCAGACCATTTCGTAGATATGATTTTTATACCTATCAGGAAGCACAGTATCATTCTACCTGGTGTCCTAGACTTAGTGCGGGGGGAGGGAACCAAGGCTAAAGCAGGGTCTCACTTCCTTTCTCACAAGCACATGCATGCTAGAGATAAGAGATGAAGGTGGGATTTCCTGGGTCACCACCCACAACATTCAAGCCATTACATGATACTAGATCCTATTTGAAAACAGATACCCTCCTGAGGCGGCGGGCCAGTTTACTGAGTCAGCCATCACACTACAGGAGAACTTTTCACTTGGTTTCTTTGACAGAAGATGAGTGTTATTTGTATAAATCACAGGAGAGTATATTTTACCTCAGAACACATTGGATTGCTAGTGTTGGAATGACAAAGTGATAGAAGTTAGGACTATTTTTTCATATTACAGACCTGGGAGATTTTCCTGTTAATTTAGTTCACTGACAGCTGTGTGTTGGTTCCTGTTTTCAGGTCACTGATGTGTGACTATTTTTATAATATTTTTAACACTGTTGCTTTCCACCCTTCTATTCCTGTCATGTGTTTACATCACTATATTGTCTCCTTGAGTGTGTTGGCAGATAAATAGGTTAAAATGGTTAAAGTGGGTTGAAATGGGGGTGGGGGAGTAGGGAGCATTGCTCTCTTAGGGGCAGTTGCTGCTGGTACAAGATCAAGGGTTGGATCCAGACTAAAGTTTTCATCAGCAGAATGAAAGTTGCCTACCTTTTCCATTCCACTGTAGCCCACTGATCTCCACTAAATGCTGCTCTTGGGGAATAGGGGACTCTGAGGAACAATGCGAGGGGAGGGAGGCTGCTGTAAGTACTGATGGAAATAGCCAATTTAGTCTCCGTGTAACCTGAGGAGATCAGTTATAAGCTACTGCCATCTTATTAGTGCCAAGTCAAAAAAGCAGAGAAGGGGTCACAGTGTGCAGATACATGCCAACATACAAAAAAACACTGTGATAAAATTGACAATGACACATTTAATAATTCTGTGAGCATCAATTTGTGAAGCTATTAATCTTACAATATAGTTAAAGAATTCTGACATAAGCAAAGCAAAGTCCAACATAATCATATCCACGATGAGCACACCAGTTTTTGCACTCATTTCAGCAATCTTCCTCATGAGTAGTCTTATAAAGTTGGAAGGTGTCAGCCTCTAGATTCAGCCAGTCCAAAAATTTTATGTGGCAACAGAGAGCTACCAGTCAACAATGGGAAACGGAGAGCAAATGCCAGCCAATTTAAAGTAGGCCTGTTGCCACATAAAAATCTTGGACTGCCTGCTACGACTAGAAATTTAATAATTGGCTTGCTCCTATTTAAGTACTTGCAATGGAACTGAAAGTAAGTTTAAAATTATTCTAGTTAAAAATGATAACAAAACTATTCCATTCAGGTTCATGTCTTTTTCCACTCCTCATAACTATGCTTTTTACAGGATAATTTAACTAAGAAGAAAATAAGAAGCTATACTGTTTTTAAAAAGAAACTAAGCTGAATCTAGAGGCTGACACCTCCCAACTTTATAAGACTAATTGATGCTCACAGAATTATTAAATGTGTCACTGTCAATTTTATCAGTGTTTTTGTTTGTTGGCATCTTATTAGTGCGACCAATGGACTAGACCTCTCCAGTGAACGTGTGTGCCCAGGGGGTATCTTGGCTTGCCCTTTGTTGGCACTTGGCTGAGAGTCAGGTGTAGCCACACTAGAAGAAGAAGAGTAGCTTTTTATACCCTGCTTTTCTCTATCTTAAGGAGTCTCAAAGCAGCTTACAGTCTATAAAGTACTGAGGCTGATGCATTGGAGAGTGATTCCAGCTCATACTTTATTTAGTTACAGCAAATCTTGAGATGCCTTTGCCGGCTCGCAGACGGGCTTATATTCACAAATCACACCACACCCCAACACACACCCACACCCGTGACTGGATATTTACAGTGCACCCCTAGACCCATAGGTCCATCCTAGGATCCTAGCCTCCCAATAGGTTTGTGCTAGGATCCGTTCGGGCTATTGTCTTTAGAGGCGAAGCTCAGGTCCTTCGCCTGACCACGTGTTGGCCCGACCACGTGTGTGGACTTCCCTGGGTACACAACACAGTCATGTGGCCTTCCTCTCTGCACATCAGGCACCTTGTGAGGTAGGTCGGTCTGAGAGAGTTCTGAGAGAACTGTGAGTGGCCCAAGGGCACCCAACAAGCTTCAAGTGGAGGAGGAGTGGGGGAATCAAACCCCGTTCTCCAGATCAGAGTCTGCCACTCTTAACCACTACACCATGTTGGCTCTCATTACACCACACTAGTCATAAGTTTGACATTCTTTTGTGGCAGTAATAGAAGTGAAGAGCAGAACACTGGAGAACAGGAAAGCAGTGGCGGGAGGAGGAACCAGGTGAGCCACAATACAGGGAAAGTATTACTACTACTATTACTACACTGCTTCTGCACAGGAGATTTTTCTCTATCTTTGGTCCCACACTGGAGCATTGCTTTTGGGGGCATCCAGATAGCATCATCCTTTAATCATCTGTTTTCCAGATTTTCTCCACCCTTAGTACACATTCCTTCAAACCTGGTTTATTACAATATTTTCTGAAAGAATGCAGTCTTAATTCATGCTCTCTGGGATGAGAAGGCACACACATTCAAAGATTTCCTTCTATCAGTGCCTTGAGATTGCCATTTTCCTTGCTACACAATTAGTAGCTTTTTGAGGGCTTTAAAATGGTAATTAGTGCTGTAATGCTGATATCAGTAGAAACATTAAATTTAGATTTATATGTCTGTATGTAAAACATCAGCTTTTAGAGCTTCATCAGTGTAGAATGAGTGACTTTCTGAACACACAGTGCAATCCTAAACAGAATTATATCTGTCACAAACCAGGCCAGGCATGGTGTAGGGTGCACTGTTAGAGAACACTGCAAGTAAGACAAGAGCACCAACTCCTCCAGAAGAATAGTCAAGGTCAAGTTTAAGCATAGAGTCAGGAGTCCAGTCCAAGAGTCAGTCCATACAGCAAGGTCTGAGAATCCAAGTGTTACTCACAAGCAGATTCAGGAGCAGGACAAAGGCAGAGTCAGAAAACAGCCCAAAGAGTCACAAGGTAGAAACAGGATCCACTGCAGTAGTCAGAGGAATTTCAACTTGTTGCTTCCACACCTAACAGCCTTCCTTGGCTGGTTTTTATAGCCATATGCTTAAGGGTCATGCTTGCAGCCAGCTGCTCAGGAGTAACCCTGCAACTACTCAAGCAGCTGGCATTGGGCCAGGAGGCATGCACTTTGCCATCTCCTCTGTAGTTCTGTTCACAGCCTCCTTCTGCAGCACTCTAAGGATGTGGGTGGTACTGGAGAACTTCAAACAATCAACTGAGTCTCACCTGTTGCATCAGGGCTGGAGGGTGTCAGTGGTTCTGCACCAGCTGTTGGCTGTGAATCCTGACAAGCCTGCAGCTCACCTTCCTGCCTGCCAGCTTCTGCTGACTCAGAGCTGGGTACATGGGGATCCTCTTCTCCTGAGGAGTCCTTACTCTTGCTGAGTCCTGGCTGACCTACCCTTCTAAGCATTCTGTTTAAGACTGTGCTGTTAGTTAAGCTGTACATATATTCACTGCCAACATGTGATCCTGGTGACATAGTGGAGTCCAGTGGAATCCAATAATGGTGGTAGAGCATCTATTTTGCACGGAGAAGGCCCCAGGTTCAATCCCTGGCATCTCCAGTTAGAGGAGTCAGGTAGTTGGAATGGCAAAGACCTCTTCCTGACACCTTGGAGAGCACTGCCAGGCAGAGTAGGCAAAACCAACCTTGATCGACCACTCAGTACACTGCAGCCTCATGGGGCTTGCAAAAGAAATGTTGTTGCCTCATAAAAAGTTATAGGGAAGGGAATAAAGAAATACTCTGTTTTAGAGTTCCAGCAGAGCCTTAAAAAGCATATACAGCCACATTCTCCCCCCTTTCTAAACCTCATTTATGCTATGTATATATAGTACAACATGGCCTAACTGTGGGGGGGGGGGGCAAAGTGAAAGAGGTTTAAAACCAGTTTACATTCCAGCATAAGCATTCCCTAAGGATCAGACAAGCTCATTTAGTGAAATTAGTCCAAAAATAATAATTGAATTTGCTTTTTTTAAAAAAATAACTCTAACGCAAAAAGGAGATGACAATAAGTGTGATATATGATATGTGACTGTAAATGTATAACCAGATCATATCTAATAGGCTACAAAAGCCCAAAAATGTCTCTCTTCTGGAATAAATTTCATTTTCTGTGTGTAAAAAGTACTAGCCATTGTATGTATGAAATGTCTCCACTGTGGCTATGATGCCACTGTAAAAATTGCATTATTGTGTGGGTGCTGAATAGAGTTACACCTCTTCAAGCCCACTTACTTCAATGGACTTGTTAGACACATTAGACAACGGAAGCGGGGAGTAAAGGCATATATTTACAGTTTTACTCTGTTTTGACTAGACAATGGAATTTTAAGAGGTTACTTAGGAAGCGCTCATTCTTCAAGGGGGACTTCTGTTATCATCCCTGTGCAAAGAACAAGCCCTTGCTTTCGTTCTGCTAGTTCTTCATCAGGGGATTTGTGAATGAGCATGTCAGCTAAACTCAGAGTGTGGTGAACTGCTGCTTAATCTTTCACAAAATTAAATATTAATAATGTATTGAACTACGATTGAAATTATAATGTATAAATGTATCATTCATGTCAATCAACGTGAGTTTGATTACAGGAAATGTAAGGAGGAACCCCCATCTCCCACCTTCCTGATCAGAACTGCCACTCAACAACTCTGAGAAAGACAAAGAGACGTTGAGGGTTACAATTGAACTCATATTCCCAGTGCAATTAAGCCAGAGCAAATATAATTTGTTTGTCTCATTCAGCTTCTTAGAGTCATGGTCTTGGGAGATTTAAGGGTATTTGCTTGAGTGATACAGTCTGTTCTTGAAAGAGCTAGTTATCCATGGTACCCTCCAGAGACTGTGACCTCTAGAGATGCCATAGAATTGGTAGACAGAAATCTGCCCTGGTTGCATGAGGAAGGAGGTTTCTCAGGAGTGACCAGGCCCTAGGCCAGGGCCTCAGCAAGCCCACGGGATCTTTTCTGGTGGGGCCAAAGGTGACTTTGCCAGCACATGCTTGGGTTGCCTTGGGAACACAGGGGGCCAAGAGAAGCAGGCTACAAGTTCTCCTTTCCTGATAAGAACATTCTTCAGCCTGTTCAGACCAGACAATCACATTAGCTTTCACTCTCCCTCATGGTAATATTTGTGCAGAAGGGGTATAGAGTGCATAATGCATATTGAAATAAAGGTTAAATATACACTAAAGCTTACATTTACATCAAATAAGCTTTTTAAAAAGACATCTTAAGTGGTCACATCATAGGGCATTGGGGTTGCCAACTCTCAGCTGGGAAATACCTGGAGATTTGGGGGGTGGGACCTGGGTGGGGTTTGGGAATGGGTGGGGTTCAGCAGGGTATAATGACATAGAACCCACCCTCCAAAGCAGTAATTTTCTCCAGAGGAATGGTCGTCCACTGTCTGGAGATCAGCTGAAATTCCAGGAGATCCCCAGGCCCCACCTGGAGGTTGGCAAGCCTATAGGACATAAACAACACATGTCTTTGCTTGGATTTCTACAGGACACTGGAAAGTGGGAAGGGAATAATTGAATCAATGCAATTCTGTCTTTCACAGCGTGACCTGGCAGAATATTGAGATACTAGAAAATATAGCAATATGTGACATGTGATACAAGGCAGGTTGGGGGTCCCCTGACTCAGCTCACAGTCACATGTCCATCAGGAGAACTCAGCTTAAGAACCATTACATTACAGTGTGGCTTGGAGTGCTGAGATGATTGGGGGGGGTGAGAAGCTGCTGCCTCCACTCCCATGCCTTTCCCCCAGCAGAAAGAGCTGGAGGGGCCTGTTTGCCCCTTCCATGGGCTCCATGTGTCCCTGTTCACATGATCCCCGAAGAACTTAACTACTTTAAAACTTTAGGCTGTTCAAGTAACACAAACACAAGAAAGAGAAGTTGTGCGGATTAAAAATAAGCTTCTAGTTACTCCCCAATTGTTTTTATCTTTTTCTAACAGCCGTTGAGTTCATTCATAGGGTTATTTTCAGTAAATAGACCAAGGAAATGAAATAATGTTGTTAAGCACACACTCAGCTTAGCTGTTCATCTCATACAGCATGCTAAAAGCACGTTTATGACGTATCTTTGCAAACTGGTAGGCAAGGGTGTATCATATTACTCATCTGACTTGTTTATTATGACATACACTTATATGGACTAGAGCTTACTTCATCAGCTAGGTAGCATTATCTTCAATTGGCAGTTGTAGAGAAAAAATGTAAACAGAGCAGCCGAAAGGCCATAAAATGGAAGAATTATGCCTTTTGGTCACTGTTTACTTTTTTTTTCTGTATACCTACACGTATATGTGGATAACACTTTATGCATCTGATGATGTGGACTTCAGTACACCAAAATTTAAGCCAAAACAATTGGTCTTTAACAGGGCTTTTTTTGCATACCAGCAATGCTACCAAGAGGAGCACACCGGACTGAGCGCGCAAGAGACCCTCCTGAACTGATCTTCCCTACCACAGAAATGAATGCAAGTAAGAACAGGAGTAAACTTACGATTTAGCGAGTCTCCACTTGATTGCTGGTAGTAAAGCCGACCTGAAGCCCCAAACAAGTGGCAGGGGGGGAAATCCCCATCCCGAACAGACTGAGTTAAAGCAGGAGGTGAGGGCAGCTTGAAAAGAGTGAATGGTGAGCTTCCGGTATGGCGCAGTGAGCAAGCAGGCATTCTTTGGCACTCCCGAATTGCCCACTCCCCTCTTTGCTCCTTTGATGCTTTCCCGGTTCACCAGGGGCATCGTCCAATCTCCTGGAAGGAGGTGGGTTAGCAGGAGGCTTCACTCAGTCACCTCCTGCACCTGGCAAGTGTGGGGGTGAGCCGTTTTTTGCCTTGAAGCAGGAGCGACCAAGGGAAAGAAACATGGCTCCCATGTTTTTCTTTAGCTGTGACCAGCCATTTTAAAGACTGTTTCGTTCATGGGTTTTTATTCCTTTTATTCGTCTTGCAACAAAAGAAACTTGTGAGTATGCAATTGCTCTCTTTACAGTCTGTGATGACCCTCATTAAATGACTCCCACAAGATTAGCTCAAACTTTTGAAACGTATAAGTGGCCATGGAAAGGAACGGAGCAAGTGATAAGGAAATGGCATTAATTGGGGAAAAGGAAGAAGACTCAGCAGGAGAAACAATATTAATTAACTTAGAAAACAGTGAACTTGGATATATAACCTTGGACCAATTCAAAGAAATTCTATTTAACGAGGTGCGCAGGCAGCTGAGGCTGCCTGCAAAAATATTATTAAGAACCTTCTAAATAAAGCCCTAGAATGGGAAAGCAAACAGAAACGAGACCTGGAAGAGACGGAGGAGCCCCCGCAATGTCAGTGTTCTGTGATTTCAGAGAAAGAACGAGACTGCCAAGATAAAAAAGCACAAGACTCATTTTGTATGGAGACGGAAAAGAAATGCTCCCAGATAAAAAGTCGAGTAAAGCATTTTGCGAAACGAGCCAAGACAGTATGATTTACAGAAGGAAATGCCCGAAAGCAACTTAATGCAGATACGAAGAAATGGAGTAAAAAGAAAATGAGACAATTTCCAAAGAAAAGGACTAATGGCTGCAAAGCACATGTGCCAGATCTGATTAAACAGGAAAAACAAGATGGAGCAGATATATATGAGTATAAAGAGGAGAAGCATCAAGAAATGATCATAAAGAAGAGGGTGCTTCAGGAAACAGGTTTGCCATCTGTATTATGTGGTAACATAATTCTTTTTCTTTTTTATATACCTAATGAAATGTGGATGGTGTTAAAGGATGGAAATGAATGTAAGTTGTGAGTATTAATTTGTTGTTAGAATATATTCTGATTTATTCTGGAATGATGATAAGAACTTTAGACCTCTGTGCATCTTAATGGTTAAGTACTTTTGTGTTATCTTCAAAGCTTATTTTTGTTATTTCTTAAAAGGATTATTTTTGTTAACATAGTACAAAAAATCTGAGTACTGTAAGAAGGATTGGGGTAGTTATTAATAACTTTTACCTGAAAAAAAGAAAGTGAGTGGTAAAAATTAATTTATATCTGACTTTAGACCATTAATTTTAAATATATGATTTTTGTGGTTAATTATATGCTTGGATACCCCCCAGTAAATGGTTATATACACCTGAGTTATTTTTAATATTTTATTTCTAATGTTGTTTACAGGGGTTATTTTTGCCATTATAATGTAAAGAAATAAAATAGGACTAAAGTTGTGAGTACTAATTTGTTGTTAGAATATAATATATAAAATATATGGTTAAGATTGGGAAATAAGGACATGGACCTGTTGGGGCCTGGTTAAACATTCGAGAAATTTTTGCTGAGAAGACTATTGAAAAACTCAGCTGTTGTTGATATCCGTTGAATTAAATAAAAGAAGATAAGGTGATAGGTAATTACTTTAGAATGTAAGTCTAAGAACCTTTATATTTTGGGTTGAAAGGTAGATTGATAGATTATGAGACATCTGCATTGATTTATAGTGGAAAAATATATAAGATATGAAGAAATATTTTAAAGTGAAGTTTGACTTGCAATGATGTTGAAAAATGTAATTTTTGGTTATGTATTTGTTTGTTTGTTTATCTGTGTTTGTTATGTCTTTAAAATTCAATAAAGAAATTATTTTTTTTAAAAAAGAGTGAATGGTGACGGAGTGAGGGGCAGATTAGCAACAAAGCAATATTTCCAGACTTAAAGAGGCCTTAAGAGACTTTTAAACATTTCCTACTAAGTAAAAACAATAATGCAGCGTCCAGAAAAAATGGTGGTGAAAGCGAAACTTACAGGAGCAGCCAGCTCATTGTCTCCGGTTACCAAACCGGAAAAAGCCACAGACTCCCCCAAAATGATTGCTGCAGCCCTGTGCCCTCTAGTGGACCAGATGACCACTCTCAACCAGAAAATGGATATGATGTACAAGGAGCTTCAAGATACTTCAGCAAAAACAGAGAAGATAAATAAGAAGCTGAAAAAAGTTGATCTGAAGTCCAAAAAGTTTTAACAAAGACTGGAGGTGGTGGGAAAAGAAAAAATCTCTGAGAATCACCAATTGCTATCCCTCTAAATGGAAAAATCAGCATATGTCCTGAGATTTCAGAACATTTCTGAGCAGAAAGGTGAAAACCTGAAAGATTTTAAGCAAGGAACTGGCCCCTGTGGTAGGCTTAACAGCAAAAGCGATACAAAACGACATGGATATAGTATACCGTACATATCCAGAATATATAAAGAAAAATAAGCTGCCCGGGGAAATATTTGTTAAATTCTCAAAAAGGTCAGTAAGAGACTTAATCCTGAAAGCGACAAGCGGAACTGTTTTGAAAATCCAAGGAGAACAAACTAAAATTTTAAAAGACATTCCATTTGAGATCAGAAAAAGAAGAAGACAGTACAGAGACCTGGCACGGTTTCTTCAAGACCACAACACCCCATACAGATGGTTAATCCTGGAAGGGCTTACTTTCAACTTCAATGGCAAAAAAGAAAAAATTGACTCTGTCTTCAAAGCGAAAAAAATTTTGAGCACCAACAACAAGATAAAGATAGATCTGAAAAACTGGAGGACAACAAGAATACAAAAAAAGAAGACAAAACTGAGGAAAGTTCTACCAACTCTTCATTGGCTGAATCCTTAGATTTTGAAGCAGAACTAGGGTCTATGGCTCCTAAGCCCCCCCCAAAAAATAAATAGGACTTTAAAAAGAAATGTAGAGGAAGGAAATAAGTGAAATAATGAAACTAATGGTCTGATAATTATCAGGAACTAATAACCCTAAACTAAGAAGCATACACTCTAACCAAATTTGTTTGTGAACACTTGCTGCATCTTCTATATAACTATTGTATTAACTCTCATGCATTACTACTTTGTCAATAAGGAATTAGCCTTACTTTAAACAATTGTATTAATGATCTCTTGCTACTTGTAGTTTTAGTTTGTCCCCATCCCTAAACCCTATAGGTATGTAGTTTAGAAAAGTAATTAAAAATTTAATAAAAAAACCCCAGGGCT
>NW_015176482.1:121660-122248 GCF_001447785.1 Gekko japonicus
AAGCGCAGCAGGAACTCATTAGCATAATAGGCTACACAAACAGCAGAAATTCATTAGCATATTAGGCCACACCCTGTCAGTGCAGCTTATTAGCCTATTAGGCCACACCCCATGCCTTCCCTTGGCTTGCCTGGGCAAGGCCCCCTTAAAGGGAAGGGAAGGGAAGGCAGTTTAAACAGGCTGGGGAAGGCACGGGAAGGCATTTAAATGCCTCCCCAATCCTTCCAGGGGCCCCCTGGCCTGCCCGCCTCGGAGTCGCCGGGGTGAGGTCACTCTCCAGGCCTTCCCTCTGTAGCCACACACACAGAGGTTTTGGCTGTAGTGGGTGTGGCCTACTTTGAAGCCAGCCAGAACTCTGTTCCTGTGTGTTCCTGCTCAAAAATAGCCCTGGTCTTTAATATCTAACAGAACTCTTGTTGCAAAAGACAAATACAGCTGCCTGTACTTAGATATAAGATTTTTTTGTACTAGACACATAACAGAAATTGATTTATTCTATTTTCTATTGCAAGGGACCGTATGTAATAATGTCACCATATATAGTGACTTTGCCCTATGATTAATGCTTAAAAAGATATATGAACGCTA
>NW_015176482.1:122292-135690 GCF_001447785.1 Gekko japonicus
GTTTAAATGAACCCAAAACATGATGTGTGTTATTGGTTCTTAGGGCCAAGCTAAACATTAACGTAACATTAACATTAAACAACTGACCAATCTCTTTAAACGCATGTCTGCTCCAATTGCATAGAAAGCCAAAGCAGTCAATATCACCAATCTAAATCTTCAATACAAAGACCATACAGTTCCCATATATGTACTCTCTCTGCTAATAATTCCAGTTTTAATACTGTTATGATTCAATATGCTGTTATCTAAACATGCAACGTATGATCGAACTCCATTCTATAATGGATACCACATTTCTTATCCAAAGATAGGCAGAGAAAATACCCAAGATGCAATGATGGTCCTTCTATATCCTCCCCTTACCGTCTGGCTCTGCCCGTCAATCGGTCCTTTCCTCTGGCTTTACTGCTCATTACTGGCAATGTTCTGGGAGCAGACTCACTGGTGCCCATTCTGTGTGGTCCTCCACCTGAAAAACAGGGCATATGCAGAACTGGAATCTAGCCAGCATCAGTCTAGATCCAAGAGGCCTATCTTAGAGCTTTGAGCTCTGTGTTTGAAGCAAGGCCCGGTAGCAATAAGGGCCTGTCAGGGAGGCTGATTATCTTATTCATGTCTAGAACTGGGAGGCTCAATAAATCTCTAGAACACTAGAGAGACAAGGGCCACCCACATCCATATATTGTTGGATATTGTGCAGAATAGCAATCATTTGCAACAGTATTTTCCTACGTAGACAGAACAATCCAGATATAAGTTATCACTAGAGTGCAACATCCAATGATGGGAGGATGCAGCCAAGGAATTCTGCTGAAGAATATGAAATGTCAGTTTTCAGAGTCACATTAGGTGCCATTCTGTCAGCTCAACGGTAGTTCCTCCAACGGAGTGGCATTTCTCTTTGCAAAGGAATGGAAGGCAATATTTCTTCCTGCCCTCCCCTCCAGTCTCCTCTGCAGGCAGGCCCAATCAGGTCTCCTCTGGAGCAGAACCCTTAGGCTTGGGCATCAGTGAGAGCTGGAACACAGGCTTGTGTCTGGTGGACTGGTTGATCCAGCAAGCCTCCCCTTCCAGCCCAAGGCTTAAATAGGCTGAGATGACAGTAGCTCCACCTGCTCTGGAAGCAGCCTCTTGTCCAGGCTTCTTGCAAAGGATTATATCCACTATGATCTGGCCCAGGAGTAGGGTTGCCAGGTTTTACCTGGCTGCCAGCGGGGGGGGGGGGTCTTCTTCCTCTTTGGCAGATTTTCGATGAGTGTGCAAAGTGATGTCATCGCATAGGGCATGTTGTGGGTGGGGCCTCTATCATTTGAGGAAAAACATGTGCCCTGTGCAATGGTGTCACCTCTGGGTGATGTCATCGCACCGGGTACATTGGCCCGAACGTGGCACTTTGGGGGCACGGTTCCCCCTGCCGGCCAGATCCGGGCTGGCAGATCGGGGGCCCTAAAAGCAGGCAAACCCCCACCCGCCTGGGGGGAATGGTAAGCCTACCCAGGAGGTGGAGAACAGGCTGCAAGATGTCTTCACCGGGCTATCTTGGATTGAGCCCACTGATGAGCTTGTGGACTCAGTCCCAATCTGGCACTTAGTTGCCTTAGGACCTGGAGGGGGGGGGCAGAGGGAAACTCTGGTGCAGGGTCATCAACTGCAGACTCCTCAGGAGCTCGTTCTGGAGATGTGGACATGGGCATCTACCCTGCAGGGGTGCCTCAGAGTTTTCTGCTCTCCCCCAGGCCATGTTTCTGGCTCCTCAGGCTCCTCCTCAGAGACTTCCGGGTCAGAGTCCAGAGCCAGCTCAGTGTGGGTCATGACACTTCCTCCTGCTACAAACTCCCACCCTGCACTCCACAGCAGTATCTACCTTACTATTCTTTCTGTTTCTATTTTCACTGCATTTCTTGCCATTCAGCCTTCTGTTAGCCACCTTGAGTATTTGGCCTCTCTCACTTCACTGTCACAAATACCCCTCCTCAAATGTTGCCAGAAGGTGCAGGAAATAGTTAAAATGACAGTAATACAGCCATGGAAGAGAGATGCAACCCTAAACCTACAAATATATCTGCAATGACCAGCTGACAGGCTGAAAAAGTAAATGCTCCCCAGGGCCAGTATAAAGGGGATGCTAGGGTTGCCAGGCCCACACTGGGGGCAGGAGATTCCCTTTTCTGGGACCCCTTCCCCCAGCACCGACCAGCTGGCCAGCTGGCAGGAAAACTAGGCCAAGGCCTGCATAATTGGCAACACGACAATGTCACTTCTGGTGCATGGCAGAAGTGATGTCATCATGTTGCTGGTGACACTGGGATGTTCTGGTATTTGGGCAAAAACTCTACAGTAAAAATGACTTGTACCATAGCATTTTGCCCAGATACCACAGCATCCCCAGCAATGTTCCCTCTAAGCTGTGGAGTCTTGTGAGCAAAACTTCTACTCTGTGAGCTGCTGGCATTAAAGTTGTGAGCAAGTGATTTGGCTCCTGCATAAATTAGTTTGCTCTGGAGCCATCCCTCCTGAGCTGAGACAAAAATGTGTGAGCCAGAGGCTAAAAAACTGTGAGCTAGCTCACACTAACTCAGCTTAGAGGGAACACTGATCCCCAGCAAACCTACTGGTAAGTCACCCGTCACCCCCACCAGTTGCCAGGAATACCTGGAAGCCCTGCACGCTACTCTGGACGTGAAATCATCAGCAAAAATAATTGGGGCCAAAAAGTGCTCTCTTAGTAATGTGTTTGTGAATCTCTTGATAGTTGGTGTAATAAATCAGCTTTTACAATATAACTGAACTCAGCTAAAAGACTATTCCTGGGTCCTACTCACTTTTTCCTTCGGCTGGCAATGATCGGTGCTGGGACTTCCTGACATTTCTTGCAACTGAAAATACAAAGCATAAAAATTGGTAGTATTAATAGGATCCCCTGTTGCCCAACAGCATAGCATTGATTGCCTAATCAGACAGCACAAAAAAGATGTAACTTTAGGAAATGAGAGACTTGGTGGCTCCAACATCTGATGGCTGAAAATGCATGCATTTGTTTTAAGTGCACTGAGAAATTAGTTTGTATAATAGTAGTGAGCAATAAAAGTGAACAGCATGGTTCTGTATCTGTGCACAACTTTTCATAACATATTACCTTTATATCTGTTTGGCTCAAAGTTTGGAAATTATCCATGATTTCCTCAGTAATTTGTTCTAAGTATCATGTTTTCACATATCAACAGAAACTTTCTGAGACAGACTACAATAAAACTATTATTTTTATGCTTCCCAAATACATATTATCATGATGGTTAATGGGATTTCTATCATGCCATTCAATAAAAAGATGAGTCAGGGATGGCTCACAAGTAAAAATCAAAACAATGAAAAAGCTATGATATAAAAATTAAAAGCTTAGAACACTGTCTAATCCACCAACTGTAGCTGGCCTCAGTATGCAAAGTGGGTCTGAGTAGCAGGCTTCCCTCCCAGGCTGCGCAGGAAGGGGATGGAGGCTAATCTGATGGGGCCTCTTGCTGGGCAACTGGAAATAGATCCCAACAGTAGCCATGTGTCCCTTCCTTCTACCACTGTAGGGTGATCTGGGCGCCAAAGGACCCTGCCACTATGGCTGCTGCATCAAACCTTAACTCCCATGGGAGTGGTAAGTCTTGACATCTTTCTGTTGTCCCCTACACCTTGCCTACTAGTTGCAGAGCTCTTTAAAAGCCCTCCATCTATTTGCACCTGTAGTTCTGGACTCTGCAACTGGTGCTGAGCCAGAGGAGTTGCCAGTTGGGGAGGTCATTGCTAGGGACAGGCACGAACTGGCTGATGAACTAAAGTTTGTCACAAATTTTGCCCAGTTCGTGGTTCACAAAGTGACGTTCACCAACTGAAGAACCACCACAAACTTCCATGAGTTTTGATGCAGTTTGTGGCAGTTTGTGAAGAGCAGAAAGCAGGTTTTAAACAGCTTCAGTTTGTCACAAATTTTGCCCAGTTCGTGGTTCACAAAGTGACGTTCACCAACTGAAGAACCACCACAAACTTCCATGAGTTTTGATGCAGTTTGTGGCAGTTTGTGAAGAGCAGAAAGCAGGTTTTAAACAGCTGTTTTCTGCTCTCCACAGATTTTTGTGGGGAGCAGAAAGCAGGGATTTAAACTTTAAATGGCTCACAAACCAATATGAACCAGTTTGGTTTGCAAACCAGTGTACTGATTCGTAGTTCGGTTCATGGTTCAGCCACGAACCACAAACCGAACTGCAAAAGTGTGGTTCATGCTCATTCCTAGTCATTGCTGGTGCCCCCCAATACATTGTTGTGGAGTAGGCTCTAAAATGACATCTTGCCAGCTTTGGCAACTCTTTTCTTCCACTACCATAACTCCCAGTTCCACAGTTAACCAAGGAGTGAACAGGCTCTAGCTTGGGAGCCATCATTCCTGCAGTTGAGACCCTCTTCTCATGCTGAGGCCAGCCACAATTTATAGGTTAGACAGCCTTGTCAGGTAGAAACTCCCCAGAATTGTCAGAGAAGTCAATCGTATCTATCATACTCCAGGGGCAGATCATTTTAATAGTCCCCCACCTGGAGTGGTAGAAGGGATGCAATCCCCAATGCACTAAGTAGGGAATAAATCCCATTTAACACAGTGAAACTTACTTCTGATTAACCATTCATAGCATTGCACTGAATAGTCCACCTGAGCAGATAGTGATTTATCCGTGACAAGGAGAGAACTGCAAACTCCCCTGCCTCCAGATCGCTTCAGTCATGCCCAAAGCAGAGCACTGCCTCAAGCACATGTCCCAACAGCTGTGCCACTGGAGGGTCCTTCCTGGTGACCCTGTCTGCACAGGGCATTCTGGGGGATTCCTCAGAGGGATCCGGATCCAGATAAATGGAATCCAAATAACACAGTTATGCTTTAGTTCTCCTCCCTTTAAAAAAGGGAGGCGTTCCAAGTCACTGGTCACGGTGCTTTAAATCTGAGGTCACACAATGGAACCAGGATCGTCCTTTGCTGCTGTTTGCTGAAGCTACTTCTCTCTCCGCATTTGAAAGCTGTGGGCACAGGGCTCTGGTGGGTCACAACTCACTCCGAAGACATGAAGAAGTGACCTGGGAGTTATAATGGAGGTTTTGTCTCCATTAGCTGTTTTTATGTTCTGGCTGGGTTTTTAACGTTGGGGTTTTAATGTTTAGGGTTTTTTTAAAAATCAAGTTTAATTTTGTCAGGCACCTCAAGCAGGTTCTTTGGAAAGGTGGCATAAAACTTTCCCAAACAAATAAGTCCAAATGACTTCTGGAATTATCACTTCTGGACTTTCATCACAGGTTAGTCTTCTCTGAAGATAAATTGCTGTATTGTTATTCCCCTACAAACATATATCTTGAAGCAGATGATGTTTGAAAGATACTTTCCACAAAAACAAAACTAAAGCAAAACTACAACGTTTTTAGCATTCTGACAGAACGAACCAAAGCAAAAAAGTGCAGAGATTTGTGTTCTTTCACAAGTGACAGAAACATATTTAGGTTTAATCGGGCCTTTACTGACCTTTCTTACTGTGGACATAATCCAAAGCTAGTTCCCCATCCTTAGTATCTTCAAACCTGCAAGTGAAAAAAGGCCATTGCAGGTAATCATAGAATCATAAAATTGGAAGGTACCTCCAAGGTCCTCTAGTCCAACCCCCAAATGACTGAAAAACTTTACTGAAAAATAATCTGTCAAAAAAATCTGTCCATGTTTACTTTCACACTACGGGCCAATAGACATAATGGTGGCATTTACAATATAGGAAGTGAGCTGAAATGGAAGAAAAATGCTTCAAGCAACAGAGCATGTACAAGTAAGGTGAGGGAAAGGGCACGGTTTAGGTCACCTCACCTCACCTGCACACATAATTTCCACTAAAAAACAGAGGCCACCCTATTTTACACATGAAGGCATAAATATATGAATAAATACATATCGATTCCCTGTTGCATCTAGTTTGGTCCTAAAACATTTACTCAAATATGAATCAGCATACACCTCCATAGGGCTAGCAATGGGCTACCCTGTAAAAATTCTCTACGAATTGTATGCAGTGAACTAAAAGCCTATTCTCCTGTGCCTTTAGAATCTTCCTCCTTGCAAAACAAACAAACCAACCTTGTAGCCATCATATTTTTCTTAGTTTGCTAGGAAATCATGCTGTAAGAAGAGCCCTGCTAAATCCAGCCAAGGGTCCATATGGTCCAGCATCCTCTCTCCAATAACTGCAACTAGAGGCTTCTTGGAAGCTTATAATGATTCCAGGTATAAAGGCAACAGCCCTGCCTTTTCATATGTTCCCAGCAAGTGGCTCTCAGAAGCAGGTTGCCTCTGAATAGTAAAGCTCAATTTACCTATTATTGCTAATCATCCTGACTTTATATAATCCATTTAAAAATCCATAAAAGAAAGGACTATCATCCCATCTTGTAGGTTTGAATTTCATAAGTTAATTTTGTGTTGTGTGAAAAAGCTGGCCCGGGACCTACTTTCATTGGATTGTCCCAAAATCTAGTAGTATGAATCTAGGCAAGATGCCTCATTACTCTGAGTGTCTCTAATTGAGTTATCTGATACAGAATAATCCCTTTAGAATCACTTGGAATGTTTGCAAGGTATTCACTAATAGAACAGGATAATCAACTAGACTGGCTCTTGGCCAGCAGGAAAGTAGTCATAAACCCAGTGCATATGTGCCAGGAGGGAGAACAGAAGAAAGCCCACTGGCCCTGTCCCAGGCCTGTAGCCGCAGTGATGCACAAAGAGGCGGGGCTCCACCAATAATTTGTAACGCCCCTCCAATCAGCACTAGGGGTTGTTGTGAAATCTGTCACAGGTCTTCTGGCAATGAGAGAGGGCGTTTCCTTCCCACCTCCCTTCCAGGCTTTGCCAATGAGGGACAGATTCTCCTTCCCTCCTCCTGCCTCCCTCCCAGGCTTTGCCAATGAGGGAGAGAGTCTCTTTCCTCCCTCCCAGGCTTTCCCTTTGCACTTTGTTCATCAGTGAGGGGGAAATGAAGGTAGGTTGATGCTTGGCTGGGAAGGAGATAGGGTTGCCAACTCCAGGTGGGAAATTCCTGGAGATTTGAGAGATGGAGCCTGGAGAGGGTGAGGTTTGAGGAGGAGTGGGGCCTCTGACAGGTACAATGCCATAGACTCTGCCCTCCAAACCAGCCATTCCCTCATGGGGAACCACTGTTGCTAATCTCCAGGTGGGGGCTGGAGATCACTCAGAATTACAACTGCTCTCCAGATGGAATTGATCCGTTCCCCTGGAGAAAATGGTGGACTCTGTGTCCTTATACCCTGCTGAGGTTGCCATGGCAAATTGATGCTGAGTGCCCACAGCCTTGGCACTTTCCCAGAGCCTCTTTCTAGCACTCATTGTATTTATTTCCACAATGGGCCTTATTCCTAGTCAACTATAATACCATAGAGTCTATCCTCTGAAGTACCCATTTTCTTCAGGGGAAGTGATCTCTCTAGTGTGGTGGTCACGTTATTTTGGGAGATCTTCAAGCCCCACCTGGAGGTTGGCAACCCTATTTCATTCCAGCCTGAGTGCCTGTAGCTATCATTATTTAGGTTTAATGTTACCACAGTCTCTTTCAGCCTATTTTGATTTCCTGACAGTTCCACGCTATGGACAATTATTTATGCTGGCTAGATTGAATGCTATTCCATCAGGGGAGCTATCGGGATGCTTAAATAAGGTGCCTTACTCTGAGCAACTGTGCCAAGGTAGTTCTAGCCAAATAGACACCCTTCAACATTGTCTATTTGACTGTGATTTGCCTAACGATGCAAGAGACAACCCTATACCCAGGACTTGTGGGGCTATCATGTGCACAATACTATAATGTCTACATTTCTAAGGGGGACTTTTCTGAACATCTCAAGATGCCTCCTTCCCCTATCAGTAGTGCACACCCATGTATTATAATAGATCCTCTGTGGGTCATTGAATTTGAGTCATCTGTTGATGCAGAGACACTGGTGTATCATCTTCCCTCTCTAGCAATCACAAGTCACATAAAACTGGCATGAACACAACCCCAAGAGTATAAGCAGATATATTGCTTCCCATCAGTGGTCTGCTTCCCACTAGGATATTGTTCCTACTATTGACCTCTTTGCAGGCTTCAGCATTCAGAGTGTACTAAGGTGGAGGTGACTTACAGGCGCTCTGATTTTTCTATGTCCCAAGCCCGTCGCCATTCTCCCCTCGCATTCTTGTGACGTGCCAGTCGCTCAAGGTCAATCTGATCCCGCTCCTTCTTCCACTGCGTATATTCTGACCTCTCTCTTCCATACAGGGAACAACCCTTGTCTCCTGGAGTCTTCTGGGGAGATTTCCCTCTCTCCTAAATGAACAAAAGGGTGACTAATAATGCAGTAGAACCTCCTGGACACCCAGTGTTTCAAGATAACAACTGCAGCACTGCAGCGACTCTTAACCTCTGTTGGACTGCAGACAACTGTTCTGGTTTGCTCGCTCTTTGCAGACCACTGGCCACTTCTTATGTTATGGCCACCCTATCACATGATTGGAGGCTGACTGAATGGCCTCCAAATTAACATTTCTGCACTCAAATGCAACTATACTGGAAACACAAGGTGAAATGGGAATGAAAGCACTCCAAGGTAACTAGACTTGCTCATGTTCCATGTCACCTAGATCAGGGTCCCCAATCTCATTGATCCTGCGGGCACTTCTGAAATTTTGAGAAGAGTGTTACCACAAAATGACTGCCAAGGGGGCTGGAGCCAATCACAAGAGGTAGAGGAATAAACTAGGACTTCCTGCTTGCTCTGAAGTGTATAGGCCCCTCCTCTTTGGAATGGCCTGCCTGAGGACGTCAGGAATGTTCACACACTCTTGGCATTTCACAAACTATGTAAAACAGAATTCTTCAGGAGGGCATTTTTGTAAAAGAAACAGGGCTACACAACAACAGATTGGCCCAAGAAAATATACTGTATTACTACTGATGTAATAACATGTTCTGAAGAAGTGTGCATGTACACAAAAGCTTATACCCAGAATTAAATTTTGTTGGTCTTAAAGGTGCCACTGGACTCATACTTTGTTCATGTTCTGAACTGTTTTAACATGTCATGCTTAATGCCTATGCTTTGTTCAGACCACAGCTCCATTTCAAATTTCTGCAATTCCCAATCCCATTACATTCCTCACTAGATTGCACTGATTTACAGTGAGTCTCAATAAGACAGATGTACAATAAATAATATAAGTAAAATAAATAAATAAGAAGCAAATAGGCTTCAGGGAAACCACTGGTTAGTGCCTACCGTCTTTGGACACCACATTGGGAATCACTGACCTAGATGTTTGGCAGTTTAGAAGCAACATTCAGTTTCAGGCCCATTTCAGTTTTGCAGAGTGGTTTTCAAACTGGTCTTTGGCTGCGTCCATATAGGCCATGCGTGGTGGTGGGAAGTGCCACCAAGTCGCAGCTGACTTATGACAACCCTGCAGGGTTTCCAAGGCAAGAGACAAACAGAGGCGGTTTGCCATTGCCTACTTCTGGCTCATGGCCCTGGACTTCCTTGGTTGCCTCCCATCCAAAAACTATCCAGGGTTGATCCTATTTAACTCACAAGATCTGATAAAATTGGGCTAGCCCTGGGCCATCAGGTCAGGGCAAAAGAATTTAACTCTACAGAACAATTTTCTGTAGTACAGAACAATTACTTCAGGTGTGGTCTTGTGGACCACAGCTTGTGAATTGGTCACATATCCTTAGCCACCCTTTCCTTTCAGTCTTTTCTATTTTTCTTAAAATGTCAGCCAATCTTTGGCAGGGACCTGCCCATTTGAAAGCACTGTGCAGCACTTAGTCCACTGTCATGTTCTTAACAAATGGACAGTAACAATATAATGAAAAAGTGTCTCTGCACAAGTCCATCTTCCTCTGCTAAGTACACTGTGCAGACAGAGTAATGAACTCACAATTGCATAACTGGTCTCTTTGTGGTTTACAGAGATGGGTAAGTAATAATAAATTGTGAAATTTTAATTTACTGCTTAGACTCACTCCCTTATCTACTTTTTATGTATTCCCTATTGGCGATAAAGATCCCCTGCTTTAGAGAATTGAGGGCTATGAGTAATTTCCCATGTTGTGCAGTTATCATACAGTAGTTATTTTATTGAGCCCCAGAAGTTAGAGGCATGTTTGGGGGTACAGTGCCAATGTTTTGGGAAGTAAAAAATCTGGGGTGCTAAGCTACAATAGGAAAACAGATCTCTTCTAGCCTGAGGCATGGTCCACAAATGCAGGGGAATTAGGTTGTTGTTGTTCAGTCGCACGGTTGAGTCCGACTGTTCGTGACCCCATGGACCACATCATTCCAGGCCCTCCTGTCTTCCATCGTGCTCTGGAGTTTGCTTAATTTAGGGGAATTAGGTAGTGATGGAAAATAGTTTGAGTGTAGGGCAGTCACACGCTTAATGTCCCCTCACCCATAAAAAACGTCCTGTAAATCAAGTATCTGCACATCCGAAAGTAAGTGGCAATTTTCCACTTTCTGGAATTATTAATCTAGAGGAATTTAGAAAAATGTAATCATTTCAGGATGCATCACCTGCATGCAAAAAGTAGTATCAGAACTACTTCCTCTATGTAGGTACTTAGTGCTGAATTAATAAAACTCAGAGCACACCCTCTTAAATTGGTGAATGCTAATGGCTCAGTGCCAATCTGGCTTGCCCAGCTGTACAAATGATTTGCACAGCTAATTATTCAAGTGACTGAAGTAATAATATTATTATTATTATTATTAATAATAATAATAATAATAATCTGTTTTAAACTGTAGACTGTTCAAAGTGCTTCACACATACTATGAGAATCCTGCAAGGTAGGACAATACTATGATCCTCATATGGCAAATGGTAGACTGTCCTGTTCCAGCAACACTGGGTGGCTCAGGTTCTCCAGCCTGGAAGCCAGCTGCATTTTATTCAAGGGGGCTTCCTCCCAGGAAAGTTTCCTTAAGACTGTAGCCTTATCTGCAAGGAAGATCCAGCAAAGCGAGGGACTGCATCCAAGGCAGGGCAGCTGAGGGAAAAGATGCGATCCCGCGTGGGCAAGCAGCAGGTTCAGGTCAAGATTGCCAAAGCAGTAAAGGAGATATCAAGGCACACAATGGGAAGTTGCACTACAGAGACAGTGCAGCAGTCAGGTTCCAGGAACAGGTGGTGGAAAGTGTCATCAAGTCACAGCCGACTTATGGCAAACCCCCAATGGCAAGAGACAAACAGGAGTGGTTTTGCCATTGCCTGCCTCTGCATAGGAATCCTGGATTTCCTTGGTGGTCTCCCATCCAAATACTAACCAGGACTGACCCTGCTTAGCTTCTGAGATATGACAAGGTCAGGGCCCCAGGAACTCCTGAAGGGCTCTGTAGTTGGTCCTGCAGCACCTGCCCTTCTTCATGCATTAATGGAACTGATCCTGGTCATACTTGTCAGGAATTCACCCCCCCCCATTGAGTAAGATTATGTGGTCGAGCAAGTGGTCTGCCTTTTGGTGGTGTGGGCTTCAGGTCAGGCTCATTGCCTTCTCTGTGCTTGGGATCTAAGGGGTAATGGCCAGGGATTCCAAGCTGGGGGAGCCCCAGCAGGTTGCAGTGGGAGTAACACTAGCTTCCAACATTCAAAAGGACCCAGGAGTGCCGCTGTCCTAGTGGCTTTCCTAAAATGCCCCTCAGGGAATGTTCACTTCTCCTGCCTCTCCTCCAAGTAGTGCAAACTGGGGGACATGAGCCTTTTCAGTCATGCTCTGGGAAGTCATGAGAGAGAGTGGCTGTAGTAAGGCTGCCTCATGAAGTCATGGCTTGGAACGTCTTTGTTCACAGCTCAAGGTCTTAACCATTATATTACACTGGCTATCAGTATACATCAATCCACATAAAAGTGGGTGGGTGTGCCTGTGTAGCTAATCCTATAAGTGCAGGGTACTCAAAGCGTGCTGCAGAACCGTCATAAAGCTCGCAAGTGAAAGAATGCTCTTTGAGTAGGGAAGTGCTCGCTTGCAGTGCCAGGCGCCCTCCTGAGCTATTGTTCCCCCCTGTGTTGTAACACTGAGTGCTGGTCTTGCTTGAATATTTAAGATCTTAACAAATAAAAAAAGGCTGCTTAGGAAAAGGCGGCATTTGAGAGCGAATGCTTTCAACACAGCAAGAGTTTAGCACAGTCCACCAGAGGTGGGACCTCACCATCAATTCCCCAGTATCAAGTTAGACCCCTTAGTGGAAGGTTTTATATACAGCAAGTCCTATGACGTTTATTGTCTGTGGGTAATTCGCTGTTTCGTATTTCTCCCCTTCAAAGACAGCCACCCCCACCTTTCCCCCAAACAGAATTAATCTCCTTGGCATTTTGCTGCAGATCAAAATAGACTGGAGGAAAATTAGAGACTGAGAAACCTGTTACCAAGGTGACACACCTGTGTGGGTGGGCATAGGAGGAAAGGAACAACAAACCCTTTACTTCTGTACCACCAAAGGCAGTTGAGGCACCTGACAGGCCCATCCACATGTGGGTGGAGTAACAAAGGGTTAGTAGTCCCAGTGTGGGAGACCGGAAAAGCCCTACTGAGCTTTGGAGACCTTGGTTCCTCTTGCCTCAAAGACGTGCTGGTTCTAAGACACCCTCCAGCAGATTTGTTTCCACCCTCTTCCTAACCACTCCCCCTAACTACCCTCACCTCACCTGCCAGGTGTACGAGTCCAGTGCTAAAGAAGGCAGTGTAAGAAATAAGAGATATATTCATAACAGAAAAGCCCTGAGGGCAATGGACTATTATAGGTATGAAATACATGAATGATGGGTGAAATGCCAGGTACCTAGAACTTAACTATTAAATTAAAAAGAAGAGGAAATTAATATTTCCTATTTCCTAGTTTATTACAAAGCATCCCAAATGTGGGCATTTCTTATTGGTTGTTGAACTCAAGGGAGATTTGGCCAGAAGAAGAGAATCCTTTAAATTCATTTTTATAGCTTAAGAAGAGACACAGAACCCACCCACCCTCCATGTTGAGAACAATCCTGTAACATAATCTTTATTAAATACATGGAATATGGCGCAAATGAAAATTTGTTCTGATAAATCTCCATTTATATCAGTTATTTGTAATACTATCCCTAAACAAAAAGAATCTTGCTACTGTTTCAATTGTATGGATTTTATAATAACAACTTTAAAGATGTTTCAAAATATTGATTTTTTTTTAAAGTAAGAAAATTGTGTGAGAATTGGAGGCACTGATCCCTGTTCTATCAATATTACTTGACGGAGATATGTGATAATGAAACAGGTTAGTGGAAAAATTAGG
>NW_015176482.1:136193-136353 GCF_001447785.1 Gekko japonicus
GGGGAGAGTGTTAAAGCCCACTGTCTCCCAGCAGTCTGGCTTTGATCAAAATTGTCATTCCCCGTGTTTCCAAGTAAAACTAGATTTGTTGGGAGGCTCTTTCACATCTCAAGAAGTTTGGCCCTTACAATAGACTAAGAAAAAAAATATGTCAAGTATT
>NW_015176482.1:136588-136716 GCF_001447785.1 Gekko japonicus
TCAACGTATGGTGACTCCATAGGGTCTTTAAAGCAAGAGATGTTCAGAGGTGGTTTGCCATTGCTTGCCTCTGCATCACAACCCTGGACTTCTTTGGTGGTCTCCCATACTGACCAGGGCCACCCCTG
>NW_015176482.1:136972-207679 GCF_001447785.1 Gekko japonicus
CGGGGGGAAGCCACTGAAAGGGGAGTGAGGCAGCCGGTGTGCACATGCGCAGTTCGGCCGGGAGCCTGGATTGCTCCGGACGACGGGCGCACTGGCGATCCCACGGCCGCGCTTGATGCAGCATTCCCAGTAAGTCCTCCTCTGGGGGTGGTTCTTTTTTACTGCGGGTTTTCGGCCTGAAGGGCCGGATCAGGGACGGGTGCACACCACTTCCCAGATGTTGCGGTGAGATCGCGCCCGTTTGCTGCGCCCCCGATCCGTCCCTCTCCCGGGCCAAAACCTTCCGTGTGACCGGGGCCTCAGTCCGCTTTTTTTGTACAGAGATTCAAGGAGGATTCCAGAGTATAAAGCAATGTAACACAAGAGCATGAGAGATCAACACATAAAAATAATGTATTCAAACAGCATGTCTAATAAGCAATGCAATAGTACTATGATTACAAATCAGAAACAGTACAAAAAGCAGATATGATATGTCAAACCACACAGAAAATGGAATCACAAAAGTAGAAAACAATGTATAAGTAAGAGCAGGAGAATACATACAATAAGATAATACATACCATAAACAGTGGCATAGTCTTGTTCTCTTTATAAAAGTGCCTAAATGAACCATTCTGTTATACTATGGCCTTAGTCCCTCTAGTCCCGCCACACCTTGGGAAACTGACCCTTTTGACTGTTCCACTTCCCATCACACCTGTCTGCTATTTATAGCTTTCAGTATAAATTGCTCTGCTAACTGAATCCAGTGTTTCAAGCATCTGATGAAATGGGTTCTGGTTCATGAAAGCTTGTGCTGCAACAAATTTGTTGTATTAAGGCCTCACAGGACTCTTGGCTGTTCGTCTTAGAGCGTATGAGAAGACATTCTCTCTGTGTGCAGCTCCATAGCAGAAGGCCTGAGAGAAAGGAGGCATGGCAGCTCTAGGTTTTTAAATAAAACCCACCACTGATTAAAGTGATAAAATATGTTCATCTGTGGAAGTGTTTCAAGCATCAAGCACAATGTGGTGAAACCCACTTAAGCAAATGCCAGATCTAAGAATAGATCAACCATGTGTCAACCAGGTCGCCTTCCTATCCCTTTATTTCATAAGATGAAAAATCTGTTAGAGAGAGAAAGCCAGCTGCTTCCAAATGGCAGGCTTTGCCAGGCACCAAAATAAATGTGCGCGCACCACTGATTTTTAAAATGCTGCTTCTCCATTTTGACGTAACTGCTCACCAGGTCTAGGGGCAGCGAGCCATTCTTTTTCAGATGAAGAATAGTTATAATTTCCGAAGCTTCCCTACAGAGGCTCTCAAACTTTGTCAAAGATTTGCCGGCTGCCTGAAGAGAAAAAGGCCCTGTCCCCTTAATAGAGGCTTAATGGGCTGTTATTTGCCTCTGTCCTATGAAAAGCTTCAGCTGTCCATTTCTACACATTAAACCTCTATTAAAGGGACAGGTCCTTTTTCTCCAAGCCTGTTGGCAATCCGGATAATGAGCCATCCTGAAAAACAACAGAAACACCTCAACTGTCAGAGCCCCCCCTTTAAAGTAAATGGTGTTGAACATCAAAGGCCCTGGTCACATGGAGAATTTGCCGTGCAAAAGGCACGAATGTCGGGTGGATTTTTGGGGCGCAATCACACTGCAGCATCTGGGAAGCATAGTGCACCCGTGGCCAACCTGTGGCGTCCTGCCAAAGATGCGGAGTTAAAAAGTACCAAGGAAAGTGCACTAGTATCCGGAAAACGTGTGGCACAGGCGGGTGTCTTTGACCACGGGAGCGCTAGTATCCCGTGGCATCTGGCACCCGTCCACGACCCGTTGCAAACCAGATGTTTTTCGTAAGCGCATGCGCACAAACACGAAACTGAAAGCAGTGCTGCTCCACGGAACTGCGCATGCGCACAAATGTAAAACGGTTGTGTGATTGCGCCACACCGCTTCTTTGCCACGCTGTAGCATTGCTGTGTGATCAACAGCTAACAGCCGAAGCACGGAGACTCAGGAGACCGTGTGATTGGGCTACCGCACTTTATTTCCCCCCGGGGCGAACAGCCACGCCTCCCCCCTGCGTTATCTGGCCCGTGTGACAGGGGCCAAAGACCATTTTATGTGGGTTAGCCGCCTCTTAGCCTACTACCACCCTATCATACTCAGGATGACACCCCTCAGTAGATTTCCCACTAATCTTTCAATGCATTTATATGGGTTAAACAGGACAGACTGTCCTGAATATTTCACAGTGTACAGGACGTTTCACAGAAGGCATTAGTTACATGCTTCTGTTGTTTCTTGCAGGGCTGCTTTGGGCAATGGGGGACAAAACCTGGTGGAGACTGAAGGGTTAAACTCCCTCTCTCTTCCCTTTATGGCCCCAAGGCAGACTGAGGCTTTATGAGCCTGCCAATTAGCGTTTTATGGATGAGGCAAGGCAGGTGACCCTTGTCTTGTCTTTTTGAACCCTCAAGATTTGGAGTGCAATCTGGGCTTTGTATTCTGGCTGGGTGTGATTTCCAAGGGGAACTAGGCTTTAACTTCCATTGTATCGTAAGCCACCCCACAAGCACTCAGTTATGAGGCGGCACAGAAGTGTTTTCAATAAATAAATGTTGGTATGAGCCTGGAGTTACTCATATGCGCGCTTCTGTGCCTGAGAAATACTTTCTGGTGGCAGCCTGAGTGGTAATCAGGGCTGTTTTTGGGCAGGAACGCACAGGGACAGAGTTCTGGCTGGCTCCCAAGTTGGCCACGCCCAGCAGGAACTCATTAGCATAATAGGCCACACCCAAGAGCAGAAACTCATTAGGACTGGCTACATTAGGGGTGTGTGGCCTAACATGCAAAGGAGCTCCTGCTACAAAAAAGCCCTGGGTTTTGACAACAAACAAGGTAAACAGAATAACAAGCAAAAGGTGGGTGTGGCTGCATAACCACACTTCTGGTAACATGGGGGGGCCCCAGGAACTCCTGAAGGGCTCTGTAGTTGGTCCTGCAGCACCTGCCCTTCTTCATGCATTAATGGAACTGATCCTGGTCATACTTGTCAGGAATTCACCCCCCCCCATTGAGTAAGATTATGTGGTCGAGCAAGTGGTCTGCCTTTTGGTGGTGTGGGCTTCAGGTCAGGCTCATTGCCTTCTCTGTGCTTGGGATCTAAGGGGTAATGGCCAGGGATTCCAAGCTGGGGGAGCCCCAGCAGGTTGCAGTGGGAGTAACACTAGCTTCCAACATTCAAAAGGACCCAGGAGTGCCGCTGTCCTAGTGGCTTTCCTAAAATGCCCCTCAGGGAATGTTCACTTCTCCTGCCTCTCCTCCAAGTAGTGCAAACTGGGGGACATGAGCCTTTTCAGTCATGCTCTGGGAAGTCACGAGAGAGAGTGGCTGTAGTAAGGCTGCCTCATGAAGTCATGGCTTGGAAGTCTTTGTTCACAGCTCAAGGTCTTAACCATTATATTACACTGGCTATCAGTATACATCAATCCACATAAAAGTGGGTGGGTGTGCCTGTGTAGCTAATCCTATAAGTGCAGGGTACTCAAAGCGTGCTGCAGAACCGTCATAAAGCTCGCAAGTGAAAGAATGCTCTTTGAGTAGGGAAGTGCTCGCTTGCAGTGCCAGGCGCCCTCCTGAGCTATTGTTCCCCCCTGTGTTGTAACACTGAGTGCTGGTCTTGCTTGAATATTTAAGATCTTAACAAATAAAAAAAGGCTGCTTAGGAAAAGGCGGCATTTGAGAGCGAATGCTTTCAACACAGCAAGAGTTTAGCACAGTCCACCAGAGGTGGGACCTCACCATCAATTCCCCAGTATCAAGTTAGACCCCTTAGTGGAAGGTTTTATATACAGCGAGTCCTATGACGTTTATTGTCTGTGGGTAATTCGCTGTTTCGTATTTCTCCCCTTCAAAGACAGCCACCCCCACCTTTCCCCCAAACAGAATTAATCTCCTTGGCATTTTGCTGCAGATCAAAATAGACTGGAGGAAAATTAGAGACTGAGAAACCTGTTACCAAGGTGACACACCTGTGTGGGTGGGCATAGGAGGAAAGGAACAACAAACCCTTTACTTCTGTACCACCAAAGGGAGTTGAGGCACCTGACAGGCCCATCCACATGTGGGTGGAGTAACAAAGGGTTAGTAGTCCCAGTGTGGGAGACCGGAAAAGCCCTACTGAGCTTTGGAGACCTTGGTTCCTCTTGCCTCAAAGACGTGCTGGTTCTAAGACATCCTCCAGCAGATTTGTTTCCACCCTCTTCCTAACCACTCCCCCTAACTACCCTCACCTCACCTGCCAGGTGTACGAGTCCAGTGCTAAAGAAGGCAGTGTAAGAAATAAGAGATATATTCATAACAGAAAAGCCCTGAGGGCAATGGACTATTATAGGTATGAAATACATGAATGATGGGTGAAATGCCAGGTACCTAGAACTTAACTATTAAATTAAAAAGAAGAGGAAATTAATATTTCCTATTTCCTAGTTTATTACAAAGCATCCCAAATGTGGGCATTTCTTATTGGTTGTTGAACTCAAGGGAGATTTGGCCAGAAGAAGAGAATCCTTTAAATTCATTTTTATAGCTTAAGAAGAGACACAGAACCCACCCACCCTCCATGTTGAGAACAATCCTGTAACATAATCTTTATTAAATACATGGAATATGGCGCAAATGAAAATTTGTTCTGATAAATCTCCATTTATATCAGTTATTTGTAATACTATCCCTAAACAAAAAGAATCTTGCTACTGTTTCAATTGTATGGATTTTATAATAACAACTTTAAAGATGTTTCAAAATATTGATTTTTTTTAAAGTAAGAAAATTGTGTGAGAATTGGAGGCACTGATCCCTGTTCTATCAATATTACTTGACGGAGATATGTGATAATGAAACAGGTTAGTGGAAAAATTAGGTAGAAAATGTATAAAAGATAGTTCTAAGTCTTGGATAACCATTATCTCATATGGCAATATTGGAAAAGAAAACTGTTCATTGTAACTATGTTATTTAGAAGGCTGAAGTTGCTGAACAGAAGTTTATGGCTAGCCCACATGAAATTTGGGAGAGCCACGATCAAATCTTCTGCTGGCTCTGTTTTGCTCAGGGTCTGATGGAAAACAGCAAGATAAAGAAATGGGGGGGGGGCGCGGACACTTTTTGCTCAGACCGTGTTCCTAATCTAACAGTACAACCCTGTTGCACTATAGTCTTCTAAGCTTTTGAAGCTATACTATAAACGTTGAAGGGTTTAACTCCTTAGCTTTGAAGGGTTTAACTCTGTTTAGGATGGTACTGTAAATCAAGCATATACACACCTGAAGCAGTTGTTATCCCCAAAGAACACAAGTCTCTGTACTTTTCTTTCTGTTGGGATAATATTTTACTGGGCATATTTGGGAGTAGATGTTTTTCTTTCTGTTGGGATAATAGCAGCCTTGGGCAATCATTTAGATAACGAGCAGCCCTGGAGGGGAGAGTGTTAAAGCCCACTGTCTCCCAGCAGTCTGGCTTTGATCAAAATTGTCATTCCCCGTGTTTCCAAGTAAAACTAGATTTGTTGGGAGGCTCTTTCACATCTCAAGAAGTTTGGCCCTTACAATAGACTAAGAAAAAAAATATGTCAAGTATTTTACTGGGCATATTTGGGAGTAGATGTTTATCCAAGATATCACATATTGTATATCAGCCAGTTTGGAGGGAGGGAAATCACTTTAAAGTTCCTTACAGGTAGCATTAATTAATCAGTTCAGTTGACTCTGAGAAAGATGTTTTTAATACAAGACAAATGTTGATCCCGTGGGGTTACATCGAGGAAAATACTTGCTGCATAGTGTGTTAATAATTGAAGGGAAGGCAGCATGGTATAGCCTGATCTCGTCAGATCTCAGAAGCTAAGCAGGGTCAGTACGTGGATGGGAGACCACCAAGGAAGACTCTGCAGAGGAAGGCAACGGCAAACTGCCTCTGCTTAATCACTTGCCTTGGAAGTCCCTTGCTAGGGTCGCCGTAAGTTGGCTGTGACTCGACATCAGGGCTATTTTGGGGCAGGAACGCACAGGAGCGGAGTTCCAGCTGGCTCCCAAGTTGGCCACGCCCAGCAGGAACTCATTAACATAATAGGCCACACCCAACAGCAGAAACTCATTAGGATTGGCTACAATTAGGGGGTGTGGCCTAACATGCAAAGGAGTTCCTGTTCCAAAAAAAAAAAAGCCCTGCTCGACATCACTTTACACACACACCATGTTAATTACATCAATAATTGTTTCCAAGTGGAAAACGAGAGCTCTACCGATTGAAACATGGGATCTATTGTAGATGGTGGATTATATATTTTTTAAAATGTGAATGATAATCATTTGGTAGGATTCAAATAAGTGAGTCTGAGAAGGAACATTTTTGTACATTACTGAAATACGTTTGCCTCCTTTTAGAACAGAGAAGACATTCAAAATATTTCAGGACATGTCCCTTTTAGACATGTTGAATTATCTTGTTTTGTTTGTGAGAGTAGGGAAACTGTGTAATGTATACTGTTTCTAACTCTGATGTGTGTCAATTATTAGATTTCATGCTGTTTAATGGTAACTAATAAAACCGGTATTTTTAAAATGAAAGAAAAATATTTATAATAAAATGTATTCTGCTGCAACCTACCCTTCCGGCAAGGAGCTCAGGGAAGCTAGGTTAAGATGGGTGGGCAGGGATTTGTACCCAGATTTCTTTTCATCCATTGACACTGGTCCACAACACGATTGTGTTTGCCCTCCTGTATTAGCAGACCCCGCCATAAGGATGTGTGACACTGGTGGCACATCTTCCCCTTGCCTATGCAGCTGTGCCAGAGTGATTGGATTCCAGCCTTGGTGCTTTTACAATGTTGCCAGACAGCATGATACTTGAATCAAAGATATACAGAGGGACTTAGGCCACTTGCCAGAGAATATACTTAGCTCCTTCTGGACAGCCAACCAAAGAGTGAGCAAGAGATGCTTCAGCCGCCCACAACCCACATGATTGGTGTGGATCAGAGAAGGCAGGGATATTGATGTTAGTAGCTTGGCACAAAAAACATAAAGTTCCCCAAGGAAAATGTGCTCTGCTGTCTGATTGACTGTACACATAGTTTCCGGGATTTTTCCAGTCCCTTGGGTCTAGAATGGGGGTATGTGACTCATTGGCAATAAGCTGTTTATAGAACATGGTCTATTAAAAAACTTCAGTTTAAAATATGGATTGATTTATGGACAAGCCACCTATATCACATGTTCAGGAGGGCATTTTTCTAAAGAGAACAGGGCTGTAGTTATTACCTGTGAAATGAGGACAGTGCAGCCTTCATTGCACTGTTCATTTGACATAGTATGTTATTTGTTGCATATTACAAGCATATTCTCTAACTCTGCAAACCCACTTTTTGCACTGTTTGTTGTATACACTCCCCCGTTTCCATGGCATTGTTTCTAACTGTTCATATTCTACCTCAGGGCTCAATGAGAAAGATGGACTATAAATGAAGTAAATCAGCAAATAAAACCTCCTGGCTGGTATGGGATGTGAGACCTGGGGTGCTCCTTACTAGTGGCCCGTGCTTTCGACCAATTTAAGTGAAGAGGACCAGTGCAGGGAAACATTTACCATTCCAACCTCCGGCTCGGCTGTGCTCTGCTTGGCCACAGCTGTGCTTTCTGGGCCACAAGGGAGCAAGATCAGGCAGCCTCCTGCTGCTCAGTGAGGCAGCAGCTGGGACTGATGCTAAGGAGCTCAGCTGTGTTCTCCTAATGAATCCCATCACCCAGGAGGGGAAGCTTATTCAATTGGTGCTCCGTTAATTAAGAGTTCTCGCCTTCTCAGGGGAGCCCGGCCTTCCTCTGGGGTCTCTGCTGAGCAGCTTGCCACCCAGGGCCACTGCAAAATCACTACCTTGCATTCTGAGCATGGCATATTTTGTTTTTCTTCATGGACACCAGCACTTAGCAGCCTCTAGTTCAACAGCCTCCCCTGCAAAAGTTCACAAAAGCTGTGAGAGTGAATCACTTGGTTGCAACAGATCTGAGTCACATGGCTTGACGGAGCCATTAAATAATTCCAATCTGGGTGCAATGAGGGCCACAAGAGCCCGCACAGAACAGGATTTTTGTACAACCAGGCCTAGCACACGGATTTTTGTTTTAATGCCACTCAGTGACTGCTGGTTCCCAAATCTATGACATGCCAAGGGAAGTGTGGTGGCTTTTGTACTCCAAAAGAAGCAGGTGGCGAGCCCTCTGGCATCTGGGCAGCAGCACTGTCAAGTCAAAGAACTGGCCTTGGCAGGCAACTTCCTCCTGTTCCTTGGCAGTGCGACAGGGAAGGAGGCTGAGAGTCATGCTGTGCTTATGGCACCCTCTGGTGGCTGATGTGCTGAACCACTCTGAAACAAAGATCAGCCCTGCAACCAGACTGAGGGCTGAGTCACTTGAGGACTCCTGCCTTTTTCCCCCTTTCAAGTTCTTGCAGCTCCCTGTGAATCACAGTGAAAAGTTCATGCGAGTCACTCAGGGCTGATTCACTTGAGGACTCCTGCCTTTTTTCCCCTTTCAAGTTCTTGCAGCTCCCTGTTCACAGTGAAAAGTTCATGCGAGTCACTCCCAAAAGCCACCTCAGTGTGGGGTAAACGGAAGCAAGCAAAACTGCTTAATCTGGTTATGATGAAGAGCTTTGCCACAAACAGCTGTTCTTTGCAGCGCCTGGACCTATGGTCATTTCTTTTTCCCCATCCACTTGTCTTTGGCATTGGCTGAGGCCAACACAGGTCCAATAGGGCCAGTTCTGGAGATTCTGGAGCAAATCGGAGCACAAGGCTTCCCCTCCCCTTCAGGGTTTGCTCGGGAGTGCCTCTTGTGGCTAGGGCTTTGCTAGCTAGTGAAGACAAATAATTATCCTAGCTAGACAGATATCTATGGGCATGGAGTTCTGTTTGCCTACATGATTCTTTTGCAAACATTTTTGGCAGTGTTGACAAGAGTCCCTCCTCCAGGGACTGCTTTGAAAGGGGTTGGCTACAGAGGAAACACTGCCCTCCCATTGAACTGGCTTCATTCACCTACAGTGAGGTCAGCATTTAGCTGGTTTTGACTGAACGTGATATCAACTAGGGTGGCAACTGACAGGAGCTTGGATGTGGGGGCATGGAGGGTACACGGCATTGTGTACACCATGATGTCACTTCTGGGGAAAACCCAGAAGTGATGGTGGGTGGATCTAGGTGAAACTCTCTAGAAAAACCAGAGAGTTTCTGGTGATTCCTAGAGTCACCTATCATCACTTCTGGGTTTTCCTTAGAAGTGACAAAACAAAGGACAAGCCACCAACAGGGTTTTTTTTAAAAAAATTCTCCTGCTGCTGCTTGGAGTGGCGGTGGGCAAAGTGGGTTGTCTGCAGGAGGCCCCCCTCCATAGCAGGAGGCTGGTGACCATAACATCAACACATTCACTACATCATTTCTATTACTTCAGATTGTCCATGTGATTGATATGATTGGCCTTGCTCTCAACTGGATTCATTTGATCCTAGCGAAAATGTCACACTGTCAAATCATAGAATCATAGAGTTGGAAGGGACCTCCAAGGTCATCTAGTCCAATCCCCTGCACAATGCAGCAAATTCACAATTACCTCCCCCCTACGCCCCCAGTGACCCCTGCTCCCTGACCAGAAGAAGGCAAAAAAACTTTCCAGGATCCCTGGCCAAACTGGCCTGGAGAAAATTGCTTCCTGACCGCAAAGTGCCGATCAGTATTTCCCTGGTTGTGTAAGAAAGGGCTGCATTGTGATGTATGAATTCTTTTCATAGACCCCACAGAACAGAGTTTGGAGTTAAATTTGCACATCTACAATCAACAGTATTCCTTGACCAGATCTGGAAATCAGTGGGCTATGGAATGGCCATTATGATTTTAGAAATACAGAGCAGTTGCTAGGCCTGGTTGTACATGCAGCGAGATCGTAGGACTCTGCCCTTAAGGTACATTATGATGCCATGAGGACTGGTGTGGCATATGTAAGTATCCTACTAAACTTTTCAGAATATAGCTGAGGATGTCTGGCCTATGAGGCACTTTCATTCTTCATACGATAACATCTCGTGTTGATGTCCTGATGTACATAAAAGGAGGCGACTGCCATGTTTGTTAGACCACCACCAGACTAGAGTTACCAGGTCACTGGAGGGAGGATGATGGGGTTGGGCTGCCCAATCCAGGTTAGGGAAACCCTGGAGATTTGGGGATGCAGTCGGGGGAGGACAGGGACCCCAGAGGAGTACAATGCCATACAATCCACCCTCCAAAGCATCCATTTTCTCCAGGGAAACTGATCTCTATAGTCTGGAGATGAGCTGTAATTCTGGGGGATCCCCAGGTCCCACCTGGAAAGTGGCATCCCTACACTGAACAAAATGAGGCCTACCAGCTTTTACAAATGATCTGCTCCAATAAAACAAGGTATTGTTTTCAAAGTTGCAAGCATCCATGAGTCTCGAGAACAGTTTACCTGCCACCATTTTCCCTGAAGCCAACGGATATTAAAGACTGCCCTCACCTTTCTGCCAGGAATGTTTTCGGGATGCTTGTCGCCCTCTGACTTCCTCCTCTCCACCACTCTTTTTTCCTGCACCTGAAAAGACATGGGCCAGGATATTCATTCAGGTAGAAACAGGCTTCTGTACAAAATTACCTGGGCTAGATTAATCTGCTAAGAAAGTTCGAGAATGGTGTTTTTAAGGAAGATAGGAAACAAAAGACACTGGGAAGGTTGTCAGGTGAATTTAAGCATAATAGAAAAGAGAAAAGGAAAAGGATGGGGAAACAAGGTGTGTAAGGAAAACAGCAACCTTCCTACCAAATCACTGCTACTGCACCCTGCTGCCAGAAAGGAAAAGCAGATCTACAGTTAAAAGTTCCATCTTCACCACCAAGGTGAGCACTGTCAGCCAAAATCACCCAACATTTTACTACTCCTTCAGTTTTATAGAACTTTTGACCTGAAAAGTGCTTTAGAAAGCAGGGTACAATTCAGCCAAGGTTCAGTGGGGGACTCTGAAGCATAACCTTAACTCTCCCATTGAAATCAAGGGGGCTTGTGCTCAGGTGAATCATATCTATTACTGTATTTGTCCACCCCACACTCCTGTGAGGCTGGTCACTATATTGCTTCCATTTTATAGACAGGAAACATTAATTAGATTGGATCCAAAGGCCCACTTATACTCACAGTAGCGTTGACTTTATACTGTGCATTTAGGACTGCCTACTGGCTGATTCAGAACCCTTCAGATTTCTAAGGCATTTGCTGCTAATCAGCTCTGACTAGTGATTACTTTGGTTGGTCTCAGCTTCGTCACCATACATGGTAGCAGCAAAAGCAATCTCAGGCTTTTATTATGCAATCAGCTTTTAAAAGCTATGCAAGGTGAAAACCAGCAACCCCACCTGCAGTAACAAAGTAATAAGAGAAAGGCAAAAACATCCTCCAGAGCTCTCCAAATCTGCCTCCACCCCAATTCCATCCTGTCTTCATTTTAGCATGCTGCCAACATCACACAGTTTCCCATGGAGGCTGCGTGGTTAAAGCACACACACACAGTGGCAGTAATCAGAGGCATAATATATGTTCCACTGCACTGTGGTTAGCAAATTGTGTGTTTGTATTCCACATGGACCTTTTTGACATAGTTATGTATTTATGTTTTCCCTCTGATTTCCATTCCTCAACAATCTGTGTCATTCCATTCTCTCCTCTTTTTTCCTGTCAATCATTATTTGTTTTGGTTTGTTCCTACTTCCTATCCATCAGCATCTCCCAACATCCCTTGAGGCTATTTATTTCTGTAATGTCCTCTTACGGTTTTGCCAGTTGAACGGCAGCAGTTTTATCTGCTGCTGTGATCCTGCAGCTGCTCTGATGTGCTGTGACAGAAAGACACTTTAATGTCTGTATTGCACAATACATTAATTTGTGCTGAGTAAAGTAGGGTAAAGTAGTTTTCTTTCTCTCTCTCTCTCTCTGTTTTTCCCCTTATTTCGTTGGGGAATTATGACACTTATTCTTGCTCCCATAGGGAAAAAATTATCAAAAGCTGGATGTACAAATTCTTGAGCGACATGAGACAGAGAAAAACAGCAGTGATTTAATAAGTTGCCTCTTAAGTGTTGAAAATTGTGTGTGGGCAGCCAAGAGCAGGAAGTGAAGACAGCGAGAGTGTGCCTGCCCTCCTCCGTGCAACCAGTGGAAAGAGGCTTTGCTGTAGAGGTGAACTTGAGGGCTCTTTGCAAGTTTCCCTCTGTAACTGACATGGCTGGGACTGGTTGTAGAGCTGCAGGCAAATAGATGTCTCTCTCGCTTCTTGTCCAACAGTAAAAGGTATTCCAGCTGCATTACTCGTGTATGAGAGATTCAAAAGAGGTTTTAAGTGCCATGGGAGAAAAATGCTTCTTTATTCCATAACTTATATTGGCCACCGTGTGAAACAGAATGCTGGACTGGATGGACCACTGGCCTGACCCAGCAGGGCTGTTGTTATACTGGCCCTCCCTTTAAAAAAAAATGCATACAGCACATATGCATGTTGCCATAGAGCAATCCTTTATCTTTATGCAGCTGGTTACATATGCAATGGCATCAATCCATGCAGGGCTGGAGGGAAAATAACTGAGTGAAAGGCAGAAATGATGCGAGGAGGAGTTAAGTCAGGGGAGGTCAATGTAGAATTATAAAGCAGGAAATAGGTTTCTCTGGTTGCGCAGAACCACTTATGGAAAGAGCCTAGAAAATTCTGCCTACACCCAGCACCTAGGCTTCTATTATTGTGCTTACATGTCCTCTCCTATAAGCAGAACAGTCCAGATATTGTATTTGGACCACACATATCATAACATAATCCAAACTACAACTGTGCCACGGTCACAGAAAAAGAAGAAAATAATCTACATTGAGGAGCCAAGCAGGCAGCAAATAGGTGGAATTATTGCCTGGCCAGGTACCCGGGATGAGCCTGGGCAACTCAACTAATGGCAGATGATGGGGAGATGACAGCCAGCCAATAAGGCTTAAGCTTACCAACAGATACCACCTTCTCCCTTTTCCTGGTGTCATTTCAGTTTCTACTCTTGAGACTTGCAAGTACAGCAGACAGCCAGACTCCTCCTAAGATCCAGAGCTTGGATTATGGCCAATTATGGTACCTAGTTACTTCAAAGTCTCACTCAACCACAGTGCAGAGCTCTCTGAGATAATTCCCAATAAATTCACCAAATAGCAAGAAGAATGGTGACTGAATGGAAATTTTTGCACCACTCAGAAAATGTGGCAACGAGCGGCTTATGGGGGGGCAGGTTGGACAGTATTCCTGCACTGCTTGCTGCAGCAGCATGTTTTCATACCCCCCACAGGTGGATGCAGTCCACTGAGTACATCTTGGAGATGATGCAAGGTTACCAGCATAAAAAGCATTCTTTTGCTGAAAGCTACATGTAGGTATTTCTTGCCTTTTCTGGCTCCTGGGAACACTTAATCTGAAGGTTTTAGTAATTAAACATTTCTAGGCCACCCTTCTGTGGCCACACAGGCTATTAACAACTGTAAGCAAACACTAGAATTAAAAGACAAAAATTATTAATATCAACAGTTGAACAAATAATGCATGAACTCCTCAAGTACAACACAAACCCAGACCACTAAAGTTGTAACCCTAAAGAGGCTTCCCAGGAAATAGGCCCCACTGAACTCAATGAAATTTAACTTCCAACTATACAGGCTTCAGATTACACTGTAACTAAAATCACAGGTATGCTGAAATAGCCATGCTTTACCTGGCATGTAAACATGAGCAGACAGGGAGCCAGACTGGCCCCCACAATGGCAAAAGCATTTGAGGAAGCCACCAAAAGGGCCCCATCTCACTTTTCTACCTGCCTGTGTAGAAGAACATGGAACAAGGCTGGTGACCTGCACTGATCTCTGTGTTCATTCCCTGATTGCTAAGCAGCCAGCTTCTATTACAAGAGGAAGCCACCCAGTTCACATAGTTCTAGGAGTCCAGTGCTTCAGGGAGCCTTTTAGGACGCTATTAAGAGGCGTCTTCGCAGATATATACAGAGTTGCCAAACTGCTCTCAAGCTTTTCACAGCATCTGGGCCTGCAAAAACCAACAGGGAAAGCTTTTCCATTGCCCACAAGATGAGCATCATCACCTACTAATTCCTGCATCTCAACCAACTGCTAAAAGGAACACCTGTTGTCAGAGTTCTAGGCATTTCAGAAAAAGACCCTAAAGGGAGATAAGGACTGGCAGGGATGAATTTGGGCCAGGGCTCACTACGGCTAGCTCTAGAGTCTTTTGAAGTGAACTTGTGCACCTCAACTCTGTGAACTAATAATAAAGAAAACGGTGCCTTTGAGCAAACCCTTTCCCTCTTCAGTAAACTGCTTCCAACAGGAAGGAATTTAAGAACTTCATGGATGGCACCAAGCACTGTATCAACTGATAGCCATGATAGGATCACCAACTCCTTTTAGCAGCCCCTCCCTGCTCCTGTGATAGGAGTGCCTTGATATACAGGAATTAGCAGATGACAATGCTCGTCTCCATGCTGTGAAAAACTTCACATGCTGCTGTTAGATGCACAAAACAGCCCAGGGTGGCATTTTTTCCTGGTCAGCTGGCAATGCCAAAGTGGGGACTAGCAGAATCTATGCCATAAATCCAGGGCCGGATTTAGACTTGCTGAGGCCCTAAGCTATACAAAACCCAGAGGCCCCCTACTGTTTTAAATTACATCAGCTGGTCTCAGAAAAATTTAAAATATATACGCCTTTTTAATATTTGAAATCATTTTTTATATTGTATTTTTATTTGAGGCCCCAGCAGATTGCGAGGCCCTAAGCTGTAGCTTATTTAGCTTATGCATAAATCCGGCACTGCATAAATCCCATCCAGGACTGCTGGAAATGCAAACACAAGCTGTGATAGTTTCTTTCCTGTCTGTCATGAAGAAATTTTCTGTGCCACTTCTAGGTTAGGGCTACAGTTCCTTATTATTTTATTTATTTATAACATTGATCAGCTGTCTTTCTTCCTTATGGAGCACAAGGTGGCTTGCAACACAGATGAAATACGTTAAAAATATAAAAACCAGAATTTAAAATCACAATTGAGGACTGTGACCAAAGCAGTCTCTGTTCAAAATCCCAGCCTGAAACCAGACTGAAATGGATCCAGAAAATCAGTCTCTCCCAAGAGCTCCTGAAGCTGAGAAGCAACTACCTACTCAAGCACCTTTTCTGGAAGCATGGAAGACTGGAGACTGGCCGGAATTTCTTTAACATAGTAGGACTTAAGGAGGGGTTGTTTTTTCCCCCAAAACAGGTCTAATCATCGCTTCCTTGAGTATGGGTGGTACAACCCCTGCCCTCAAGGAAGCATTTACCGCTCCCTTATCAACTCCCTTATCAACTCTGGCAGCTTTTATCAGCCAAGAAGGGCAAGGGTTGAAAGCACAGATGGGAGGTCTCACCTCTCCAGTGATCTTGTCCACAGCCTTAGGATCCATATTGTGTGCTATAGTTTCCTTCTCCAAGGAACATACAATATGACTTTTGAAGTTGTTTTGAAGATAACAAAGACCTGAGTAACAGGAGATGAATTCGAGCAAGTCCAGTTGCATGTATGAACATTGTCCTCATTTTTGGGCTCAGCTGAAATAAAACTGGAGAGGCTGAACAGAAAGATACAAAGGAAATGAGAGTTGGGGCCATAAGGAGTGCTCTTTTAGGAAACCGCAGGCTTGGGGAGCTTTATACTGCTTTATACCCACAATCGGCCAGTAAGGTAGGTTAGCATCCAAGTCGTCCCAACAAGTTTTATGGCTGAGCAGGTTTTAGAACCCTAGGAGTTTCCACATCCAAAGCTCTAGTCAGCTACATGATCTTGCTCTTTCATTCGTAACCAGTGTGCCAGAGTCATGGGACCTAAATATATATCTCTTTGGGCTATCAGAACAATATATGTATTCTTCCTATCCGAATCGGTGAACGACACCAGTATCTGCATCAACAGCACTGGAGACAAAACTGAACTGCAGTCTCATTTTTCTGCTCCCATAGAAGGTAATAAAGTCTTAGACGCAGAAACATGATTACTCTCATGGCATGCACTCCCTTGTTGCCTATCCAAGATTTTCCTGTGTTACTGGCAGACTTCTTGTCAACAGGGAGTTGGGTAATGCTTCTCTTTCTGGGTCTTTAGTATTAGATTTCCTTAGGGACCTCTCTGTTCTCTGGCCCCCTTCTTAAAAATAATGGTTGTACTTAATGGGCAGCGGTTTCTTCCACAGCGTGTTTGACTTTCAAGTGAGTGTGTCCAGAGCCACTGGAGCATGATGGTTAATTAGGCTACAAATCAGCTTGAAATTGGACAAGATATGTGGTTTGTGGCCTCTTTAACTTTTTTTTTTATTAGCAATGTTTATAGAGGTAATATATCCTCCTGAGTGAATACATTTCTCACCTAAAGAAACAAGCACCATAGCAATAAGAACACAATGAAACTGTGGTCAGATTTAAAATGAAGCATACTGAGACAACCTCATCTACGCTATTCAGCCCTTAAAAGGCTTTCTGAAAAATAAACTAAAACAAACGTTCTTGTAATCCTTAGTGTTGCAGGAATGCTTGGCCTGTGTAAGATTGTGGGCCTTTTCCGCTAAGGCTCTTGGGCCTCTAACAGCAGCCAGCCCGCCAGAAATTCCACAGGTAAGGCTTTCCCTGTTATTTTCCCAGGTTCTTCACTGTTGGGAAAACTATTGCCCCTAGAATGCGTACTTGCCATTCAGCTGTTGAAGATACAGCAGGAGGGAAAACATGGTAACTAACATCTAGGCATTGGGGAGAGGGCAGTTCACATCATCATCATTCCAGGAACCACAGACTCTTCATCTGCCTTGGAAAAGACAAGCCTTGGCCCTTTGGGACAGGAATATCTAAACCTGGTTGCTGGGTGAAGTGAAAAGGTGAAAATCCATTTAGTGTAGGACACATGCATCAGATCAGGCTGGACCTCTGTTCCAGGTGAAAGAAAGCAAAGAGATTCTGGTCCTTAACCCTTCCCTGTCCCCTTGCTTCCCTGGCTGTGGCTAATGTAATTGCAGTGTCCATACACATACTTTCCACCCATCCTTGAACTACAGGAGGGGACATAGTTCAGCAACAAAATATCTGCTTTGCATGCAGAAGGTTGCAAATTCAATCCCTGGCATCTCCATTTAAACAGGATCAGGTAGTAGGGGATGAGAAAGTCAGGACTGGACTAGATGGATCAATGATCTGACTCAGTATAAAGCTGCTTCTAATGTTTATCCATAAGTGACACCTGGTGGGTGAAAAACAACAGAATTTGCAGATTTCGGTTTCAGCTTGACTGCTTTACAGTCCTTTCTGGATTGCATGTTACAGTCTTTACAACACATTTTGGAGTTTCCCTTATACATTTTTGTTTACTTTTTTGTAATGGAAAATGATAAACTACCAAAAAAAATGGATTGCATGTTACAGGAAACATTCAGGTCCTTCCACAAAAAATCTTTTTTTCATTTTGTGTTCATTTGCTATACATGTCCAGATGTCCTTAAACTAGTTTTTGCAGTTGTGGGGATATCACATTTCCCCAGCACACAGTGTTGAGAAATGAGCTCTTCTGCACACCAAGCCTGTTCACAGAGATTATGAACGCTAGAGAAGATGGCAGAAGATCCATGCTCAGCTTTCCTGTGCATCTTAAGAACTTAAAAGCAGGACTGGGGAATTTCAGAGGGGGAGTTTACTTCCACCTTACAAACAAGGATTCTAAACCTGGATTAAACTATTAAACCATGGTCTGGATTTCAAGTTTGTGAAGAGGAAATGGGTATAGCTACAAGTTGGGTTTGTCACGGCTGAATGAGTAAATACAGGCTTGAATACAGCCTCAGAGCCCCAATAGGGTTATCAGCTTAGACTACTCCTGTGACAATTTGTAGAAATCAGCAGGTTGTTTCTCCAAGGCATGAAGAATTTTTATCTGCTAATATCAGCAGAACAGGCCTCTGTTAAAACCCAATTTAAATCCTCCACCCTCCAATCTGTTACCAGTAGGAAGTAAGAGCTGCTTCAGAGAAACATAGGGGTTTTCTCCCATATTTCACCTAATCATCTGAAATAGAACATTCACATAATCTGCCATGAGGAAAAGAGCGAGTTTCCTATGCAAAGACATTTTGCTTACCTCCTTATAACACGAGATGTAAAATTTCTATTTCAGATGATACAAAGAAATGCTTAGAGTACATAATGAAAGCACTAAATAAGTATTCAGTAAATGGTAAATTGATTCCTAGTCAACTATACAATTTACAGTACACTAATATTATGCTATACCATAAATACAAATCCCCAAAATGCAGTCAGTTTAGTTTGGGCAAATTAGTATTAAAGTCCATATTTGGCACATAGAAATTGTCTCACAGTAATCATCCAGTGCAGAAAAGTTTCTTTGATGCACATATGGAAACTTACAGAGGGCAGCCGGCATAAAAATTCCAGGGATCATTTTATTTAAAACCAATACATAATTAAACACAATTAAAAGCCAATATACAGATTTTTTTTTAAAAAAAAACCCACTGGTTTTACTTTCTGCCAAAAGCCCTTTGGAACAGGTCTTGCACACCTTTCTGAATGTGGCAAGTGAAGGGTGCACAGAACTATACTGAAAGATGCAGCTCGAGAGCTACGAGGGCTCTAAAGGTGATAACCACCAGTTTGGATTTGGCCCAGAAGCAGAGAGGCAGCCAGTCCAGTTTACACAGCACTGGCATTATATGTTCCAAGCAACTGCTCCCAGGCAGAAGTCTTGTTGCCACGTTCTGCACCAACTGAAGCTTCTGAGATGTCTTCAAAGGCAGCCCCACACAGAGTATGTTATAGTAGTCCAATCTGGAAGTTATAGTAGCATGGAGTAGTGTGGCTAGGTCAGCAGAGTCTGAATAAGGGGCTTGTTTATGAGCTAGCTGAAAGAAGGCACTCCTAGCAACAGCAGTGACCTGTTAGTCCATCGATATATTCTGGTCCAGGAGTCCCCCCCAGGCTCTTAACTTGATCTACTAAGGCTGGTAAATCCACCCCAACCAAGCAAGTAGATCAACCCCAGCTAAGCACTTTGCCTTCCCAGCCAGCATCACCCTGAATAAGCTTCAGTTTGATTGCCCTCAACCACTTGACCACAGCCTAAAGGCACTGGCCTTCACACCTTCCTCTGGAGGCTTAGTCTGCGCTATATAAAGCTGGTGTTGTCTGTATATTGTGACAATCCACTCCAAAGCTTCAGATGATCTCAGCCAAAGGTTTTGTTTACAGATTAAAGAGCATGGCATCTTTACTCCAGAAAGTACAGCCTACCAGCCTACAGAAGCCAAGCAGATCCAGGCTTTCACTGGGGTCCCATTTGGGAGCAAAAGAGGAATATCCCCTTCTTGCTGGTGCCTCTTCACCCTAGTCTTTGGTGTCTCTCTCTAGCCCAGGAGTCAGCAGCAACCTTTTGTAATTAAAGAGTCAAGCTATGTCAAAATTCAGCACAAGAGATCAACAAAGAGCATAAGTATTAATACAACACATTAGACGATGCAAAATTCCATAGTTGGATCCTAGTTTCAGCAAGCTATACACAGTAGTATCAATCAAAATCCCTAATAATTTTTCCAAGTAATTTTGTGAATCATTTAGTACAGTGCAACTCTATTGCCTGGACATTATAGATAATTGACATGTTGAGTAATAGAAAGAGTCCTTTATCAGGAAGTGGCAGATGCAAGATCACTCAATAAATAAGAAAAATACACATGAGAACCCTATGTGACTGTTTCAGTGCACTGGCATAAATCCGTTCATGGTTCACACTTGAATTACTGGCAGCTGTTTACTGCTATCAAGCTCCGCCCCTAGCCCACATGGAGACATTGGAATGTATGCATTTTTTCTGTGAGACTGGACAACCTGAAAGGGCAATGATCCCAGCTGTATGAGGGGAACTGTGTGTATATACATATCCATAAGCTCAGTGTGCACTCCTTTCATGCCTTGCAGTGAGCACAAGGCAGTGCTTGGCGCCAGAATCCTGCTCGTGCCCCCCCCCAACTCACTCCGCATCTCCCTCCCAAAGTTTTGTTTACCTATATTTCCACGTTCTGCTAAAATTTAAACAGCATTATGTCACACACAGCTTTACATACACACAAAAGGACTCTGCTGCCAAATGTACTGCTTAAACCCTTTTTGAACCCTAGCCCCAGGGTGTGTATACTTCATGCTGGGCAGCACTGCAGGCCCTGAACTCGAGGACAATGGCCTCAGTATTATTGGAAAAGCGCTGGCCGTGAGAGAAAGCCTTGAGCTGGCTGCACTTACCGCCTCTCCTAGCGTGATTTACGCTCTCTGTTTCAATGTGTCCATGTGTTCCCTGCGGGGCCATCATCCATCTTGCCTGAGAAAACAGCCTTGCCCATCTGGGATTGTAAAACTCTCGCATGCCCCCCCCCCTCCTCGACAGGCTTTCATTTTCTGTCCTCGCTGAGAACTGGGGGCAGACTGTAGGCCGAGCCTGCTGACTGCAGAGGAAGCACAGATTGTGCTGTTCTTGTGTTAATCCTCCTCCTTCAGCAGAGTATCACTCAGATGCTATTAGTCTGAGGCTGCAGAAGCTGGGCTCCAAAATCTAAAATTCCTACCAGAAAGCGTAAAAGAGGGCTGACAGAAATGCGCCATCAGACAGTTTCATGACTAAACTATGTCACTCTGAAGGAGAAAGGCTGTCTAGAATGAGGGAAGGCCATGAGGAGAGGGGAGACTGAGTTCCATACTTGGCCCTCCGGGCTTGATACACTGGGATTGCTAGAATTGCCACTTAGCAGTTTCACTTTGGTTTTTGTTAGCAGCCAATTCATTTTCATGGTGTTCCTTTTGTAGTTATAATGAAATTGGCAATGTACCTTCTGTGTGGCTTCCCCTTCATGGTCCTTATCACTGGTGGACGAGAACAGGATCCTTTTGAGGTACACTGAGAAGTTCAGTTTGGCCTAGCAAAAGTACAAGCTACTGAAACCAGGCCCAAGCAGAGACCCCGACTGTGTAGAAATTCAGAGCACTCTGGAGGTCAGTGAATTAAGGCACCTGACACAAAATTACAGTTTCCCAAACCTGGGGGAGCTGCTGTGTGATTGCTTGGTCTGCTGCCTGCATGATGAAGTTCTGCAGATATGCATGCTTGCCAAACACCAGCCCGCATTCCAAAGTGCAGCGGCTTCTGAGGTGACAACAGCAAGGTTCCATAAGGTGTGCTTGGCAAGGAGTCCCTCTTGATCTGAGGCCCAGCTCGTTAGAAATCCTGATCTGCAGCCAGTATATATTTATAGGGTGCAACATGACAGCCTGCTAATCAGAACAGCTGACAAGTGCCTCTAGTGCAATGTGAAGTCTATTGAGGATCCTGTGAATGAGGGGTCTTTCTGCCTGTTTAGAAAAGAACACTGCTGACTTTGTTGGCCATATTGAGTGAGTCTGAACTAGCCACCTCCAGGAGTACAGCAGAAAATAAGTCAGTTTTGGAACCACAAACCAGCTGGACCACATACTCCAAATATGCCTCTTGTAATGACATCCTCCTGCATCACTGATCCTGGACTCAGCCATGGCTCCCATGCAGATGAAACCCATTGAATCCCGTTTTGGTGAGAGCCAGTTTGGTGTAGTGGTTAAGAGCAGCAGGACTCCAGTCTGGAGAACCGGGTTTGATTCCCCACTCCTCCACATGAAGCCAGCTGGGTGACTTTGGGTCATTCACAACTCTCTCAGCCCCACCTACCTTGCAGGATGTCTGTTGTGGGGAGAGGAAGGGAGAGGAAGGGAAGGCAATTGTAAGCTGCTCCAAGACGCCTTCAGGTAGTAAAGAGTGGGGTATAAAACCAACTTTTCTTCTTTTGCTTCTGGGAAAGATAGTTGCTGAACTTGATAATCAACTGTCACTGCCAATGCTCTATTTTGCTTTTAAGCTTAATGGATTGTGGTATCTGGGAGTGGGGGGAGAGTTATCTTCAATCACTCTTCCTGACCCCTTCCTACTGTCTAGAAGTTATTGTTCTTGTCAATAAGAGCAATAACTCCTTTCCCTATTTGGCTTGTCTGGGAGTTCTCTCTAACTCCTCAAACCTCCTGCCAAATTTTTCTTCCAATACTATATGTCTGAATAAAGCAGTGTTGTAGCTTTTTTGACTGAGAATCTGAACTCTCCCTCAGAGTAGTTTTTAATATATCTTAGACAATGGAGTCCCTCTTCTTCTCTCTATAGAAGTACTTTTCTGACAATTCCCTGTCAGAGATCTCTGACTCCCAAAGTCTCTTCCCTCAGCAGGGCTATTTTTGGGCAGGAACGCACAGGAACGGAGTTCCGGCTGGCTCCCGAGTTGGCCACACCCAGCAGGAACTCATTTGCATTTTATTTACCATAGCCTGTGTTCCGTTTTATCAGCCTCACTGTGACTAGCTTTCCACCGCTTAAAGGAATCCTTTTTACCTTTTACAGCTTCCCTTACTTTGTTTGTTAACCATGCAGGCTTTTCCCTATACCTGTTTGTGCCTTTCCTAACCTGCGGAATATTTTTTTTTTGAGCTTCTAGGATCGTAGTTTTAAATAGTTTCCAAGCTTCCCCAATGGTTTTGACCCTTTCTACCCACAACAGCTACACCACATGAGCAAGGGAAGCAGAGTGGATTTTGAAGGAAGCTCTCAGGATTTCTCCTAGTACTACAAAATATGGAGGAGGAGGAGGAGATTGGATTTATACTCTGCTCTTCACTACCCAAAGGAGTCTCAGAGCAGCTACAATCTCCTTTCCCTTCCCCTCCCCACAAAAGACACTCTGTGAGGTAGGTGGGGCTGAGAGAGCTCTTTTGAGAACTGCTCTTGAGAGAACAGCTCTGAGAGAGCCATGACTGACTCAAGGTTACACCAGCAGCTTCATGTGGAGGAGTGGGGAATTCCCAGATTAGAGTCCATGCTCCTAACCACTACACCAAACTGGCTCTTTATGCAGTATGAAGTGTTAAAAGCCAGTCCTCTGCTTGCTTCAGATTCTTGAACACCTCTGTGTGCCATGAGGGTGAAAGTGGGTGCAAATGGTGCTCATTGTGGAGTGGGGGGAAGTCCACCCCCTGTGTACCACAGGCCCCTGTCCCTGGGTACCAAACCCATCCTTCCAGGCCACTAGAGCCTGGCCCTAGCAGGAGCCTCCTTCCCCTGATCTATTTCTGGGGCTCTCCACAGAAGCAAAAGAGTCATTAGCACTGCCCAGAGACACCAGTAGTTGCTAACACTCTTTGAAGAGGAGGACTCTGACAGCAGTGATTCAGAGGGTGTGTGTGGGGGGGAGCATCCTCTCCTTCCACATCCCAAATCCCTGTTGCTGCTCCCACCTCAAGTACACCCCTCTGTGGCCCCTCCCAGCCCAGGACCAGAAAGCAGCTGTGCCTCCCAGAGGGGTGCAAACCCCCAACACTTATCCTCCTCCATCCTCCACAGGCACCTGCAGAGGGTGCACCCAACCATGTTGCTGCTGGAAGAAGGAGTGGTGGACAGTGGGAGGAAGAAGAGGCCCACTCCCTCTTAGCAGGGATAAGCAAAGGGAGAGCAGGAGACCCATCCCTGCACTTGGGCTGCCGTGGGTGGGACATCAAGGCAGGCCACCCTCCAAGAGGTCACAAGGGCTATGTGGAGGGCCCAGGAAGCAGTCACTCACCTTGGTGACAAAATAATTGCTGTGGATGGCCAACCCTTCTCCCTTGGGGAGGATGTAGCCTTTCACCAGCTGCACTGGCGATGGTCAAGGCTCAGCTCTCCAGAGTACAAGGCAGAACTGTGCACTTCATGGCAGACCTCTGGAGCAGCCAACGGGACTGTCGGGGCACAGGCCAGGCCCCAGGAGGGAACAGTCTTGCCACCAGGCTACAAAGTGGTTCTGTTCCATTTGCAGGGGATGAATGCAGACCATACAGTGCAAAACATCACTGCCACATGATACAGAGAAGCCTGAGGGAGTGGCAGCAGCAACATCATCCATGACTTACATGGTCACAGATGCCGGCGCCAGCAAGTGGCACACTCCAGAACAAGTGGCACTGTGGCAGTGCAAGCATGCCACAGTGCCACACAGAAACCCCAAAAGACCAACAGGAACAACATTTATATAGGCCCTTCCCTGTGTAAATTGATGGTGCAACCAGAAGTCCAGGGATGTAGCAGGTCAGACCAGGGTAGAGTTGGGTAGAGTTGACTCTCTCTTCCCCAAAGCAACACCATCAACCTTGCAGGCTGCACATGCATGCAGCAATTGGCTGAAACTGGACTCCCACCCTCCTCCAGCCCCCAGAATATACCCTATGTTTTCGCCATTGACTTCAATGGCCCATAGGATATAATGGGGCCGAATACCGCTGAATTTTGGCAGCAATTCGACAGCAAGCCGGTTCAGATCAGAGAATCTGAATTGGCCCGCAGCAGCCCGAAAGGGGCCCGAATGGGCCATTTTCGGGGGTGCATTTGGTTCAGACGAACCGAATGCACATCCCTACTGCTTTCCATGATAGTGCCTAAGCAGAGAACTGGAGCCCCAGAAAGCCAGTATTTTGAATCACACTCACCTTGCTTTTGTTATCCATGGTAATAGCAATCTGCATTCTTCTTCCTCTCCGGAAAGCTACCAGCTGATCCATCTCTTCCTCACTGATGTCTGGGGCGTCCCCTGGGCTCCCCAGACACTCTGACCCCCGTTTTTCACTAACAATCCGCTTCCCCTAGAAAAGGAAGAGTGGGAATGTCATAGTCCAAAGACATAAGCCATAATCATTCACATATAAAGATATATCTTTACATCAAACGTGTGCATTTTGTGCTAATAAGTTTCAATAAAAGCAATAGACAGGAAATTCTATTTGGGCAGGTTCGACTGATTGTTTCTTTTTATGCTTGCTGTTTTCATCTTTGCATTTCACCTCTGTTTTTAATTATGGCTACATCACTCTAATTCTTAAATTCTATTGCTTTTAGTGCATAATTTTGCTTATGCTGGGCCTCCACTAGAGCTGAGTGAAGTCAACTATGGTAATTCCCATCAGAAGAAAGAGCTGCTTTCAGACCAGATCATTTCTCCTCCCGGGAATTGTTTTTCTGGCTGAAACAGACATGAGTAAGCAAAATGTAGCAGAAATGGTATGAATGTCATTCTGGATAATTGCAAATCTCACTAGCTTTAGTTGGCTGCAACAGAGGACTTTAACCTAATTGAATTTGCAGGCTGTGCTTCTCATAATGCTCAGTTCTGCTCTAGGGAAATGGATACATGGGTGCAATGCTGCACATTCGACATCATGAAACAAAGACAAAAGCTCCAGGAGGAGGCATCAGATAATAGCCAGGAAGAGGGAGAATGCAACACAGTGCTTCAATCTAAACCAGACACACATACACATGTACCTCTAATAAAGCAAGGCCATATAATTAGAACCAGTCCAAGTGGAGACAGGACATAGGCAGCAATCCTAACAACACTTTACTATGAGGAAGCCCCATTGAATAAAATGGGAGTTCGGAGTAAACTTGCTTAGGATTGCTCCCATAGTGCATACACAACCTCCTATTAACAACAGATTGCATGCAAAAATGCTGGTCTGAAATAGCTGCACCAGTATAGTCTGATCCAATGCACATTCCACATTGCTCAATGGGACTTACTTAGGTAGTACCTAAGAGTAGAAGACCTTTGGTACTCTAATAATGAAACACCGTGAAAATAAATGAGAAAAGCATTTTTCATACCGTGGAATGGTCCAACAGGAACCAAGATTATACTCAGACTGAAAACTCCAGCAGCTTCTGACAGGCAGAATCTGTATTACTACTAGTGGATAGGGGTTTTTTTAAAGCCTAGGAACTGAAAAGGCTTTTATTGTAACCTTTCACACTGCTGTGGCTTCTACGCATTAATCATCCTTCTTCAGCTCTTTCCAGCCTTTGAAGTGTCAGTTCTGATATTAGGTAGCCGAATCCAAACATATTGCATAAGTCAAGGATCTGCCATCACTTTGTTTAAAATGATCCTAAATGGTTCTATACAATTCTCTGCTCACATGTCAACACAGCCTGATAATATGCATTGTTTTGACTGCCGCTGTGAACACAGCAGATGTCTTCATTGAATTGTCCCCCAAACCTGTCTAGAGAGCTTTCTGGAATGGCCGGAATGAGCTGACGATCAGATTTTGACAACAGTCGAAAAATCTTTGGCACTAAGTCTTCTAACTGTTACTCTGTTGCTTTTAGTTGTAATCTGCCTTAAGCCTCAGTGGAAAAATTGGACTATAAATGAAGCAAATAAATATATTTGAATAAAATTTCAGGTGAGGCTAGAGAAAGCAGTGTGTGGATTGCAGATCAATCAAGGCCAATGTGCAACAGAGTGCAGTTTCTGAGGTGGCGCATGAATCCCGTTGTGTGTCCAGTGGAGAACTGGATTCAGCATGAATCTGACTGGATGTTTTGGGGTAAACCATCACTAAGTTTAACAAGACTGAATAATTCAGTTTGGCCCAAACATTATTAATAGTATCTTTAGCATGCTCATTATTATAATAAAAACATAAGAGAAGCCAATGTTGGATCAGGTCAATGGCCCATCCAATCCAACACTCTGTCACACAGTGGCCAAAAATACCAGGTGCCACCAGGAGGTCCACCACTGGGGCCAGGACACTAGAAGCCCTCCTACTGTTGCCCCCCCCAACACCAAAAATACATAGCATCACTTGCCCCACAGGAAAACAGTAGTCAAAGGGACTTACAACATAAAGAACACAGAGGCTGCATTCAAGTCTCAATAACAGAGTGAACAAACCACTGTAAATTGGGGGGATCTTTCTCCTCTTGCTTCATCCCACGACTGGACATGTTCTGGTTTAGAACTAAATGCAGATTATTGTACTGTTTGATTGGGTAGTTTAGCAAACAAGGATTCTAACTCAGAGTTTCATCCTTGGTTCAGGAACATGGGTTGAGAGCAAGAAAAAAACCCCTGCAATTGGTTGAAGTGCCCAGTTCAGACATTACAAAAATTGTGGTTACTGCTAAACCAGGGATCCTCTATCTTGCAATGGCATGCAAGAGGCGGAAGAAAAGCAGGGAGAGCACACAAGTTCAAGATCCAATGAAGCTCATTCTTGGACTGGTAATTTGAATTCTGTCATTCATGCAAGCATAACTCTGACATAATAGTTGGACACATTGTTAGGGTTAACACACTAAACAGTAAAAAAGCAAACTGGAAATGCATCAGGATTAAAAATACAAAGTAACCAAAAATTACAGAAACTTCTAGGTAAAGGATTTCTCTTGATGAATCTCCAGAGACATGAATTTCACATGACAGGTGTCACCTCAAAGAATACCATGCTCCAATATCAGTGGTAATGGGAGGGCTTTCTCCAAAATAGATTTCATGTGAATGGGAAGCATAGTTCCTTTGCCTTTCTCTATCTCTGTGGTACATACTGAATAGCCATCAATTCCTCACTAACAAGACCAATGCAAAATTCAAAAGAGAAATGTAAAAGTTCTCAAAAAATCTGAACAGGATGTTTTTGAAAGTCATGCCTTTAGTAAATGTGTAAGAAGACAAAGAAGTGGACACTGGAGATCACCGAGAGGAGAAAGAGCTACACAAATAAGAATATTCTGGGCTCTGGTTGCCTAACTTATGCTTTGACAAGTTTTTCCTGAAATCACAAAGACTAGATTCCAAAAAAGCATTTTAAGAGGCCATCATATACTGAGATAGGAGCCAGATTGTATTACTTCTGTGACTTGCTCAGTCAAGAAAGTTTTAATATCAAACCACTGATGACAGCTCCTGAAGAAAGAAAGCCATGACAGTTTGTCAACTTCTTTCTTGATTTTTGTGGTGCCTAAACAAGGGAGGGGATGTGGAACAGAAACTCTATTGTGTTAAATATGTAACTTCTATTGATATAAGCACTGACGAGATAATAGCACCTCTGAAAACCTTCTTAGGATCTATGTAATGTCTCTGGAGTATCATCACAAATGTTAAAGGCTCACCTTGGCTTTATTATCCATGGTAACTGCCAGTTGCATCCTCTTCCCCATCTTGAATGTAAACAAATGATCTGCTTCCTCATCATCTTCCTCCTCTTCACTACCAATCCCAAAGCTTGAGGCAGCAGAGCAGCCGCTTCCCCATTTTTCACTCACTACTCTTTTCTCCTAAAAATGGAGGAGATTATCATTTCATTCCCACTTTTTATGTTCTTTTGCATTTAAAAGTGAAGAACATGAAACCTATGAAAATGTCAGGGGAAATCTACAACACCCTTTTTGTCAGTAATACAAATACCCTGACATTCTTTCCAGAGAAACACTTGGTCCCTTTGTTTGATTTGCAGAGCATCCCATAAGTCTGGAAAAATACACCATACACTTACAAATCTGACATTTGACTAAAATGTAAAAGGATTGTGAAATTGATAGAGACATAATTGTGTGGGTTTTCATTGCCCAGGGATAAACTATGCAAAGGCAGGGGTGGACAGTCTTGCATGGGGTGGACAGTCTTGCATGGCTTATTTTTATTTTTATCAGAATCCCCTTGATCCCGTGACATTTTAAATTTATAAAGGAAGAACACAAATTCAGAAATTTTTACTAATTAAGTCATACATTATTTCTGTTAAGAGATCCTGAATACGGACTCTACTTACTTTAAAACATAAGAAGTAACCTGGATCATAGCAAGTCCCACTGCAACTGCAGTCCTTGGCACAATTACTAGGGTAGGGAATAAGTCCCATTTGAACTCCGTGTAACATATTTGTGGGTAAGTTTGGGCACTGTTTTGCAAAAATGAAACTAAGAAATACTAGTTGATCCACTGGTCTAGCAGCTGACTATGATTTTCCTTCTGTGCAGTAAGATAAAGCTGGGGAATAGCTCCCCTCACACAAACACACTTGTTTATATAAAACATACCACCCACCCTTCACTTCTTCTTAATAATTAGTAATTTGAAATCCAAGTATTTGTCCCAATCACTCATAGGAAGATCCAGCCTAACTAATCCAAGAAGATTCTAAATTTGATCTCAACATCCTAATTTTCAAATTAAGCTCTCTCCACCAAGCCTTTGCTTCAAAAGACATCATCCCAATTTCAGCTCTAAAAGCTATTCCTACCACAAATCTCAGAGTTCCGGGGATATTGTGTAAAAATCTTAGTAACGGTCCATCAGAGTTATCTGTTACCACAATAGTCCATACTCTACTACAACATACAATAACTGCCTATGAACTTTAGCATTAAATGCTTCATGCTCCACTTTATGTATGAATGCACGGGTGGTTCCTCACATCTAATTTGACCTAAGTAGTCATTTAAGACCATAGTGAATAAGAGATCAGAAAACAATTGAAGACAAACCATAAATATCTTTTTTAGTGAAAGAGTCACTATAAAATTAATATCTTCCTGCAAAGAGGGTGTCAGGCCCCTGGGGCCAGGAGCTATTTCTCCACCCGGGTTCTCCATTGTTCTCCTGTCTCTCCAATAAAAAGCAGACACTAGGGGGACACAGTTCACTCACAATAACAAAGTCTCATAACATTATCCTCATAACAGCCAGGAGATCCACCTACCACTTACTGCCTCCACTAAAGCTCTGGTCCTGCTCAGGCCGAGTTTCTTCCCAGGATTCCTTAATTGCGACCTCTAGCTCTATACCCTTATACCACAGGGTTAGGCTTTGAGGGAGACAGAACCTAAGATATTAACCTGGTGTACTAAGGGTTGCACCCGACCTGAGGCTGGCAACCAGTCGGAGACCTACTGGCATGGGGGGGGGGACCTCACCAGCAATGTTATTTCCAGAGCAATCTGACAATGACATAATAGCATTTGCCCAAAATTCTACGGTTTAACCATAGAATTTTGTGTAAATGCCACAGCGTCTTCTCTATATGGTGTGTCACTTCTGGGTTGCACTGGAAGTGACATCACTTCACCTCTGTTGATTTCCTTCCAAACCCCCCCCCCCCAGCAGCAGTGGAGAAAGAGGGCTGCTAGCAGGAGGTCTCCCACCAATCTGGGAGATCTGTCAGTCCTAGCTATGCTCCTAGCCAGGAATGACACCTCCCTGGTCGAGGGGGGCAGGGTCTGTTCCTTTCTAGCATCCCTTGCCAGCTGTCTCCATTCCCTTCCTTTCTCCTGCTCTGACCTTTTATTCCCCTTTCTCCTGTCAGCCCCTACCCAGGAAAACCATGGACCAAGTAAGCAATATCAGCTGCCAGGCCCCAAGCACAAGTTGAGGAACCCACAAGGACTTGTGGGGAGCTCTTCCCTTTGTCCTGGATCCCCCTTCTAGTATTTCCTCTTTCCCATTTCCTGGTAGCCATGTTTATTATTTACTTCATTTATACATTGCCTTGCTTTATAATGGGGACTCAAAGCAGCTAGCATCATTCTCCTCTCCTCCATTTTATCCTCATAATAAGTGTGTGAGGTAGGTTAGGCTGAGAACATGTCACCCAATGAGCTTCCACGGCAGAGTGAGGAACTGAACCAGGGTCTCCCAGATCCTAGTTGGAAACAAACCACTACACCACACTGGCTTTTGTGGGGTGGCTGCTGTTGAAGAGTAGCAAGCAGTCAGTCCTAGGGGAATCAAGTCACATGGTATCAAGTTGCTTGGTGACTACTGCCAGGCCTGGCCCCAATGAGTCCTCCTTCAAAGGCCAAAACAGCCCTGGAAAGAACCCTGCCCCTCCCTCTGCCTTTTACGGAGAAAAAACTAAGGCTTGAAAGCAGGTGATACTGTTGTGGTTGCCTAGAAACCTCCTCAATTGCCACTGAGATGGCATTCATTTCTTAAAGCTACAGGCTATTATTTTGGAGAGGTTAAACTCCCCCATGTATTTGTCTTAGATTTCAGATTTTTCTGTGAACATAGGGCATTTTCAGCTTTGTAGAAAGATCTTTGTTCATGGCTCCAATCTCTGAATTTAGGTACCCATAGATATGGTCTTGTTGAGAATTGATATATTGAATATATTGACCAACAGAGGGAGCTGCTATGAAGGCTGTTTTTAGTTAGTATGAAGAACCAGAAATGCAACTTCAGGACAGAAGTCAGAAAACTAAGGGAGGAGTTACAGCCACTGAATGTTTATTACACAGCTGCTTGTAATAAAGCTCAAGTCAGTGAAGCCAAGCCTCTGTTTTCTTTGAATGATCCATTAAAATGCTCAGGGCTGTTCTCAGGCTCCCCTGCTTAATATGCCAACCTGGAATACCATTAGGTGTAACATTTCCCCCTTCAATATTTATGTCTTTGACAGGCTGCCTCGTCTAGGATTGTCACAAGTGACTACATCATTTAAAAATTCATATTTTCTATTGCTTTCAGGATGTGGGAGAAGGGACTTTCATTTGCTATATTAATATGAATATAAAAGTCATCTTATAGCAACTGATACATCTCCAAAATGGTAATGTTTACACTGCCCCAGACAGAGTTGCCAATCTGGTCTGTTGCCTGAAGGACTAGTGGGAGGAAATGGGAGGAGAAATGGGGGCATGTGCTGGCATCATGCCTGTGTGCAGATGTCATTTCTGGTAAAAACCAAAAGTAACATTGTGGAATGTCTTTGCAAATCCTAGAGCATACCATCATGTCACCTCCGGTAAAAATGTGTCAGCAGCACGCTAGTCCCCACCCCCCAGGGGTCACTTCCTGCAGGAGTGCACAGGAGCAGAGCTCCAGCAGTAAAGAGCCCAGGGGGCGAGCACATGCAACAAGCCCCACCCCCTGACCCCAGCAGCCCTCAGTCAGAGCAAGAAGCAGCCAGGTAAGTTGCAGAGCCCCCCCCCTGGCCCAAAACAGTCCAGTGGCGCCTTTAAGACCAAGTTTTATTCAGGTACAAGCTCTCCCTCCTCTGCGAGGACAGATCTGCATGTTCCCCCCCCCCTCATAGCTAGCAATCCAAAACAGTCCAGTGGAGCCTGAGTGGGGGGTGTTGCCTTCTGACACGCTTCCGGTGATGTCAGGGGGTGTGGCATATGGAAATACATTATGCTAATGAGTTATGCTCATTAGCTCCTGCACCTCTTTTTCTATGAAATGACCCCTGCCACCCCCTAAATGCTACCAGGGGTTGCTGGGTGTCCCAAAGCAAGCATTCCTCAGGGAAGAAAGGAAGTGGTGTTCTATGGTCTGGGATAGGGTATTGAAAGAACATGACTATTGTTGCATCAACATTTGCAGAGGGCTTTATAGAATATTTAAGTAGAGACATATACTTCAGCGTTCAGCTCCGTTCCTAAAGCTGATGAACAAAAAGATTGCCTATTAATGAGGAGTTCATTTTCCTGCTCTTAACTAATAATTCAGGGTGACTGGGAAATGTAGCACAGCCATTTTTCTCAGAAACCTTCCACATTTTTCATTGCCTGCTCCGGATACCACTCAAAGCAGTGAAAACTATGATAACCTGCATCAGTCCAGAAGCCCTCTCATCTTTAATTGATCATTGATTTAGGAGAAGAGATTGCTATCATGATTCACCTGTTAGATGGGGACTCAGGCTAGCAGTGGAAATAAAGCAGCTAGAGACTGGATTCGGAGCTAAGCAGATGCTGGATAAATAAGCACTTAAACACTCTCATTCTGAAAATCAATCCCGATTTAAATACTATAGGAGAATAGATACATGAAGCTGCTTTATCTTAAGATGTGAAAAGGTGTGATACAGGGATAACTTAAGATGCCAGGGATGGAACCTACATACAAAGCAGATGCTCCACCACTGAGCTGTGGCCCCTCCCTTTGAATGCCTTGCTATAAGTGTGGGGTTGCCAGTAACCTACAGGGAAAAAATGTCCTGCCCCCTTAATAGAGGATTAATGGGATGTTATTTACCATGTGATTTTTTTAAAAACTCCATGTCATGAAAAGCTTCAGCTGCCCATTTCCACACATCAAGTTTCTGTTAAAGGGACGGGGTATTTTTTCTCCAGGTTGCTGGCGATTTTACAGTCATGAAGTATGCGACTTCTTAATTTTCTTTTGGAGGTTCAAAGTGACATTTAATTGTATTTATATATGTACTTTTATGTAAGCTGCCCCAAGCCTGCCTTAGCGGGGAGGGCGAGGTATAAATCGAATGAATGAATGAATGAATAAATAAATAAACATTTGGGCAGCTCTACAAGCCTTCTTTGTTTGCAAAATAGATTTCTTGCATGTACATAATTTCCTGTCTTGTACATTTAAGGACTGCCTGGAGCCGGCTGCTCTATTATGTCTGTTCCAATCAACTCTCGTGATCTGTCATGGCTTAGAGGTCCAACTTCATGGGAAGGGAATATGGAAAATCCCTTTTGCAGATGGAAAAAAAGAAAAGAAAGGATGCTTACGTTATGAGCTTTGGTAATAGTGATAGTGAGGCCATCTGCCCTCGGTCTCCTTGAGGTGACAGCCATTCCCTCCTGCTCTGCTCGCTTTCTGTCCTCTTCTATTTCCTGAAAAAGTGACATCTGGATCCAGTATCAGATCATATTAAAATATTACAGCAAGCTGAAAACCAAAAATAAAGCTAATGTGCTGAAACCAGGAGATAAACAAATGGGAACTTTGGAAAACTGTACTTTTCTCAGGAGACGGCCAGTGCCATCACTAGATTTCATAATATCAAAGTCCAGGTGACCTCTATATTCACCAATGCTCAGTTTTTTTTTCAAAGAACTGAAGAGCATTTGAAATAAGGTTCATTATCTGCAGCATGTAAATCTAGCCATCTTTCGTCATTGTTGAACAGGTTTTGCAGGCGCTGTATTGTTTCAAAAGCCTGCAAAATTTGGTGACCACAGGCTTTCGGATAAATTTGTGACCACCACGGGATGTAATGCCTCTATAAAACCACTTTCAACTCTTACAGTTTTGTCCTGTCTCTAACCTATGAAATCTCACATCCAAATATAGCCTCAAAACACTAGTTCTTGATAGAGAAAACTGCAACTGGATCACATGTTGATGACATCATACTCCAAAGTTCTGGAAAACTCACCCAGCAGATTCACACAGATGTTAAACAGCACAGTAGACAATACTAACTCCTGTGGTTTACCTCATGTCCATGCTGCCAAACAGACATCCTCTTCTAGAACTATACTCTGGCTATGTTCACACACACACACAAAAATACTATGTACTGACACTGCTCACTTCTGACTCCAAAGACCATAGCATTTTTTCCCTGTCTGAGCAGCAAGGCAATTCTCATGATTTTATATGCTGTGTTGATTCCCTTAGATTAACAATTCCAGAATCCGATGTGAAATTCTTATTCAGGATGTCATCACACAAATACTAATGTAAACACGGCTGATGCAGGGTGGGGGGAATCCCATGAGTGTAGTTGCATGGGCTCCGGAAAATTGGATGTTTGTGCCAATAAATTTAAATGTTTTTGTCAGTTTTGTGGAGGGCTGTATTGAATGAAACTGAATTACCAACTCCCACCTAAACTTGACAGTAAATATACCAACTATACTTCTAAGTAGTGGTGCTGGTTAAGCCAAGACCAGACCTATGCTTGCATTGCAATACACAGGAAGGTTGAAGATTCATGAATTCTTTTTATGAATCCTTTTATCAGATTTAGAAACCTGATAAAAGTGCATTTACTATATTAATATAGTTTTTCACACTTGTACTCTGACAGTGGGAGAAGGCCTGAAAATGTGAATTCTGTCAGAGATGATACTTTGAAACACACCTGAAAAAGATTTAAAACAAAAACAAAAAACTAGCATAGGCCCCGGTCACACAGAGAATTTGCCACATGAAAGGCACGAATGTCGGGCGGATTTTCAGGGCGTAATCACACCACAACATCTGGGAAGCGTAGTGCACCCATGGCCAACCCATGGCGTCCCGCCAAAGATGCGGAGTTTAAAAAGTACCTTGGAAAGTGCACTAGTATCTGGAAAACGTGCGGCACAGGCGGGCGTCTGATCACGGGAGCACTAGTATCCCGTGGCATCTGGCGCCCGTCCACATCCCGTCGCAAACTGGATGTTTTTCGTAAGCGCATGCGCACAAACACAAAATTGAAAGCAGTGCTGCTCTGCGGAACTGCGCATGCGCACAAACGCAAAACGCTTCTGTGATTGCGGCGCGCCGCTTTTTTGCCACACTGCAGCATTGCTGTGTGATCGCCAACTAACAGCCTAAGCACGGAGACTCAGGGGACCGTGTGATCGGGCTACCACGCTTTATTTTGCTCCGGGGCGAACAGCCACACCTCCCCCCTGCATTATCTGGCCCATGTGACCGGGGCCATATACGATCAAGTTGCAAAGCTTTAAGAAGGGTCAGAAACCAAGCTAAGGAGCACCATAAACCCAAAGGAGCTAAAAAGTCAGACTCACCTGGTATCTTCTCATAAGTGCTTCATTCTTTTTCCGCAAAGCTATGATTTTCTTATCCAGTTCAACATCTTTCTGCTCTTTCTTCCGCAGCACCACATCATCTGCAGTAGCATCCTAATATTGCAAAAGAAAGTGCTTTAGTGGATTAAGATATATGGACAATAATACAGAGAACTGTCCATCCTCTTTGTTTCTGCTACAGAACAGTTAATACAAAATCAGAGGGGGGAATCTATGGTCCTCCTTCCTCACACAAAGCGATGACCTAATCCTATCACAGGGGAAGTAGGGTTGCCAGCCTCCACAGAGGGCCTCCCGAGATTACAATTTATCTCCAGATTACAGAGACCAGTTTCCCCCAAAGAAAATGGCAGCTTTAGAGAATGAACTCTATAGCATTATACTCTGCTGAGGTTCCTCCTCTCCCCAAACTCTACCCCCAATTGTCCAGGAATTTCCCAGCCTGGAATTGGCAACCCTAAGGGGAGGAAGGTTGGGAGTATCTTGACAGCAGTTGAATAAACTTTAGGCTGAGCTTCTCTTCCCCTTGATTCAGGTATTTAGCCTGGGTGTGGCCAGAGGCACAATCCAAAGGGCTCTTGGGCCTTGACTTCTACCCTGAGACCCTAAATAAATCAGGCCAGCAGATCCAACACTTGTCTGGGATATGATGTACGGTATTGTTTTCTTGTCTTCTCTGTTTACTTATTTAAATTGTAGTTTTGTAAACTGTATTTTCATTTTTCCTCATTTGTAAGCCACTTTGGATCCCCACTGGGGAAATAAAATAGGTAAGTAAATAACATTTAAAACAGGAAAGATGTTCAGAACCATCAAAGTTTTAAAAATAGTAATTAAAAATGGATTGAGAAACAAACAGCATCTCTTTTTTCAAAGAAGTTATGCTTGAAATTTAATCCAAATTTCATATAAAAGTAATAGGAATAGAAGAAGAGATTGGATTTATACCCTGCCCTTCACTACCCAAAGGTGTCTCAGAGCGGCTTACAAACTCCTTTCCCTTCCCCTCCCCACAACAGACACCCTGTGAGGTAGGTGGGGCTGAGAGAGCTCTGACAGAAACTGCTCTTTTTCAAGAACAGCTGTGCCAGAACTATGGCTTGCCCAAGGTCATCCAGCCAGGTGCAAGTGGAGGAGAGGGGAATCAAACCCAGTTCTCCCAGATTAGAGTCCGCGCACTTAACCACTACACCAAACTGGCTCTGGATTGGATTCCACATAAAATCTCCACTGACAGAACAGATTTCCATCAATAGAGCAGGACTTCCCTGCCTCCCCCCTCCCAAGGCACTGTAAAGATGAACACATTTATTGGGACAAACAGATTAGAGAAATCCATTGATGAAGCAGATTCTAGGTTGTAAAAGTTTTTGTCATCACTGGTCTTTAAAAATTCACAAGAAGTGAATTTGCCTTATCTGCTTGGCCTGGTCTAGTCTTAGAGAACTCTAATTTCACAATCTGTTTAGGGCAACTTGTCAATAGATATTGACAACGCTGATTGTAACAAGCTAGGTATAATATTTACAGACAAAAAAAACAAACTGCAATAGAATGACATCTTGATTTATTTAAACTACTTATCCTGTGCTCTTAGCTAAATTGGCTCTCAAAGCAATTTAGAAGCGGGGCTTCTTACGGATACTATACTTTAAAAAATCCATACAGTGAAAATGTCAAATACCAAAACTTCACAGTAGAAAGAACATGGAAACTTGCAAATAGTTTCCATTGGTTTATCTCCTACCAGGGTGATACCTTAAAACAAATACCCTAAAAGAAGTTGGAATTCCTAGCCCAAATGCAAAAAGCCTTATGCTCCAGAGGACCAAATGGAAAACAATGGGGGGGGGAACCCTAAGATCAGCATTCATTGAAAAAGTAAGCTCTGTGTCTCTGACCAATACAAGTAGAGAAAGATCTAGCTAGTTCAGCATCTTGTTTCCCACAATGGCCCATAGGCACAAGGGATAGCTCACAGCATTCTTCCTCTGAACATAGACATCTCCCTTAGCCATCACAAGTAACAGCCACTTACACACCTATACTCCATAAATTTGTCTAATCCCCTTTTAAAGTCATCACTACATTAATTATGCTTTCTGTGAAGAAGTATTATTTTGGCTGTCCTGAGTCATCTATTTCATTGGATGACTCCAAGTTCTTCTGTAAGGGAGAGAAATAAAAAGGTTTCTCTATCTCCCTGCTAGGTATCTATATATATAAAAGGAAGTCTCCTCACCATAAAATCAATGCCCAGACCAAACCCATGGACCTAGAAATACGAAATTTGGGGAGACCACTCCTACCATGACGTAGATGCTCACTAAGAAGGAATTTTTAGAAATTCGACCCTTAATGGGGTCAAAAGGGGTTAAATATGCTTCCCCCATTGCTTCCTATGTGGCTGCCAGCCAGCTGCCTCCTTGCACCCCTCACTCTCTGATTGGTCAGCTGCAGAGCTCAGTGTTCTGAGGTTAAAAAAAACACCAGTTACAGGAGACTGCAGAGACCTAATGACAGCTGAGGAAATCAGGAATGGTCAACAACTGCCTGTGAGGTGCAGTAATGCTGCTGGCCCAGCCTCTCTGATGGCTTACAACTATTGGGGAGACTTGCTCAGCAGGATTACCTTAGCACTGCTGCTGGCCCAGCTTCCCTGATGCCTTTAAACACACTCCCCCCAACACCAGACAGGCAGGTGTCTGTCAGGTGTAGGAGCAGGGCCAGGGTACTTTAATCCAGCAGGGAGGCCACCCAAACAGAAACACCTTAGCAATGCTGCTGGGCCAGCCTCCCCAATGGCATTAGACACACTCCCACCCACTATGGAAATATACCCCAAATTTGTAGAAAAGTGGTTTCCTGTATTCGGTTATTTAACTTCTCACAATATGGGTTCTAGAAAATTGGTTCATATGAATTTGCTTAATATCTGATTGCTCAGATGTTGTTTTGAATACATAGTTGCATCCTACTTCTTAAATGTAACATAAATGAGAAGCATTTTTGTAAAGAAAAAAAGGGTATGCCCTGCACACACACCACAAATTATTTCTTATTATTATTGTTGTATTTATGAATTGCTCCATCCCTGCTGCTGCAGGGCTCTGGCCAATGTACAACCAAAGATAAAACAAGATAAAATCAATTAAAAACATTAGTACAACATTAAAGGCAATCAGATGGCGAATAATCAATCCATATTCCAACTCCCACTGCCAGCTACTTCATGGACAGGGGAGAGGAGGGCAAAATAGATGTAAACAACAGGGAAGGGTCCCAGCCAAGATGGAACCATCACTGCCCTCACTAAAATTCAGTGCCCAGGCCAACCCCCTTCACCAAAAAACCCAAAATAAGGGGAGTGTATTCCTACCATGATGTCAACCTACACTCCAAAGAGATTTCTGAGAAACAACTCCTAAGGGGGTAAAAATTGGGTAAAATGTGTTCCCCCAATTGTTTTCCATGTGCCTGGCAGGCTGCTGCCTCCTTGCCCCCCCCCTTAATTGGTCAACGGCGTAGCTCAGAGTTCTGAGGTAAAACCTGCCTCTTGCATCCACCTCCCTCTGATTGCTCAGCTGTGGATCTGAATGTTGTGAAGTAAAAGCACAGTTAAAAGAGACTGCAGACAGTTGAGGACAGTTACAAAAATCAGTAATTCAAGACTCTTGAATAGACATTTCTCATAACAGCCAGCATGGCAATTGAGTTTATGAATGTTCATGGGATGATAGTAAAGGACCTTTCTAGGAGCCATTTTGATGCGTGCCTCCCTCAGGAACCTGAAGAAATGTCCACCACATCACCACTCCCTCAGACCAACTCCCCCTCACAGCTCTCACCTATTACTGCCCCCAGGGCTGGCTTCAGGTTTTTTTGTACACTAGGCAAGGCTACCTTCTGGCGCCCCCCCATGCACCCACCAATTATGGGGTTGCCAACCTCCAGGCGGGCCCTGGAGAGAAGGAAGACTTTCCTCTGTGCAAACTCTGCACTCCCCTCAGTCTCCATGGTTAGTAGCTATTGAGAGACTTATCCTCCATGAATCGCTCTGATTCTGGCACTGGGGGGGGACTCCCTCCCTTCTCCCCCCTACAAGGCGCCCCGCAGTTCTTCCCTCCCCAACCTGATTTCTAAGTTCTGGCCAGCTCACGGGGACCCTCGCCCTGTTTTGTCAACCCCCCCTTCAGACCCCAGGCCTCCCCTCCCCGGCAACAGCAGGTGCTCCTGCACCACCAGGACCAGCCGAGCCTGCCCTCCTTGCCACACTGTGACTGTCTCCCCCAAAGCCAGAAGAGTGAATGGGAGGGAGGGGAACAGAAGGAGAAAACAGGGCGAGGGAAGGCACGGCCGATGTGGTAATCAAAACCCGCACCCTTAAAGAGACCCCGGGGTAGATTCTCATCCAGTAAGCAGGGAAAGGACTCTGGCCGTGGACTCATGGGAGTGGCGTTCTTAAGCACACACCGCTCCCAGCCCCAACCACCTCCAGCGGCACCCCCTACCCCCTCACCTCCCCCGAGATTTAAAGAAACTGGCGATGCCACGCAGAGAGATCAGACCGTCCCGGTCCTGCCAAAGCTCTTCACAGATCCCCACGGGCCTAAGAGATCATCCAAGCAGCCACTTCAGCATCACCTTTCCCCATCCATCTGGCGTGTGGGGGTGGGGGTGGGTGGGAAGGAGAACGGAGAAAGGAGATGCCATGAAAATTTAAAGGGCACTATCCCAGCCTGGAGGAACTTTTCCTGCCTGATTCCCCAGCGGCGCGCAGGGTGCCTTGGCTATAAGTCTTTAAAGAGCGCCTTCCCAGCGGTGTGTGTGTGTATGGCAGGCAGGGCGGCAAGGCATTTTGGCGCCCATCTCCAGGGGCTGCAGCCTGGCCGCCCTAGGCAAAAGTCTAGTTTGCCTAGTGGATGAGCCGGCCCTGACTGTCCCCAGGAAAGCTCCTGGCAAACATTGAGCCAGATACAACGCTACAAGGAGGAGGTAATTTAGGAATGTGGCAAAGACATTTGCACATAGTATTCCTGAGGTGCACTGAGCTGTGCTGGCCAAGTACCAACAAGATCACCCTGAAGTACTCAGAAGAACAGACCTCCATATACGAAGATCTCCATATAAGCAAAACAGTGTGGTCTACATAGAGGTCCTTCAGTAGGGAAAAAGAGGTGCCGGAACTCTCAAGAGGGAAATGAAGTTTTCAATCTGTATACTGAAAACTCATGAACATTTAAACATTTTATAAATAATTTTGTCAAAGAGGTTCCAGACCTCCATTCTGGAGCGTTCTCACAGGGGGGAAAAGCCCTCCTTGTAGGAAAGATGTTCCAAATAATTTGACTGCCCATTTCTGAACCTTTTTAAGTGCCTCTGCCATGGAAGCCTAGGTAACACTGAGAGGAAAACCAGAGAGGAAAATGAGGTTCCCTGTTAATTCAATATTGGTGCTAAAACCCAATTTCACTGGAATCGAGTTTTTAAAAATTATATTGGATTTTGAATGCAAAAATGTTATTTTTAAAAAAACACACACACAGAGATTAATGTATGACTTTTAGAAGGGATGTGCTTTTGGAGAATGATTTCTTATTGCATGTTATGTGCATGCCATAATGGAGTCTATATTTAATATCAGATTGTCCTATGACCGCCTGTGATATCTGGGATGTTTGAGATGTTGGCAGTCATTCAAACACAATCCCTTCCTAAGGACTTCAAATAACCTTACCAGGATAAGTTATCATGCTCTGAAGTGTCAAATACCAAGCCTGAATTTTATATCTGCATCTTAACAGCGTCATATCCCACTAGTTTTATTAATTTGGAAGTTTTTGAGGTAGGCGTATTGAGACTGAACCTGTTCTGCCTTATTCCTTACGTGCAAAGGAGAAACCTGACTTCATTTTGTCCTTAAAATTTAAGGCAGGACATGTCTGCAATTTTAGAATAGCCTTCCCACACCTTTTGGTAAATACACTAGGAATTATAGAGGAATCCTGCATATAGACAACAGCACTTGTATACCCTAAAATTGCAGGGGGTTCTCAAATGCCAGTATGTTGTCAAGCTGCATGATCCTTCATTTGAAAATGAGACTTACCCACCAACTATGTTATAATGCACTAGGGATTTTGTTTTGGTTTGTTTTTGCAGAGCAGCTCCTAGCATCAGTCAGTTGAGGCACTGTGATGTCAAACAGTGTTCCCGAAATAACCAGTAGGGGACAGGAAGGGCCACTGAATGGGGCGGGTAGGAATGGAATGCAGGAGAACAAAGCAAGCCACTCTGAGACCTCATTGGGGAGAAAGGCTAAATAAATGATGTTTAAAAAAGAAGAAAGGAGGAGGCCAGTGCTTGTGGAATCCAGCATGTGCAAGAGCGTGGGGCTTTGACTGTTGCTGTCTCACTGTGAAATGGGAGACCCCTGTGTCACTCACAAGCCCTGATCCAGGCCTTTCTCTTACTGTTGTACTAAATACCACATTACCAAGCAACCTAATATGCCTAGCTGTTCTCACTGGTGGGGCTTTTTTTTGTTAACTCTGGACAGAACCTCCTCACACCCTGCAATGATGCAGAGTCCATGCTGCCTTGGAAGCAGTTTTCCATTTTGACATCCAGAGCTGGTCTTACTAAGGGAGTGAGAATCAGACAGAGGGGCAGTTGGTGAGGTGAGGAAGAAGACATTTTGCATATTGGTGGCATCAGCCAAAGTGGCCCCTTCCTTGTGCACTGCCTACCAGCTGACCATTTTCCTTCGTCCCAGGCCCTCTCCTAGGACCAGCACTAAACATGGAAATGGGAGAGATTACCCCAGAGGACCAAGGATCATTGCAGGGCTTTTGAAGCCATCTCTCTTTTTTCCTGTTCTGTAGGTACCCAGCAGCAACTGCAGGAGTGGAGGATGACCCTCTTTGGGCTTCTTTAGGCCACCCCAGGACCAAGCAGAGAGGTGGTGATGGAGAAGAGGAAGAGGAGCTGCCCTGTGTTTATATGCCTTCCCCTCTCCCTCTGGGCCCCCTGGAAAACCTGGTGCTGGCATTGACTTTAAGAAACAATAGATGGTAGTGGTAGATAGTTGTGGGGGGGAGTCAAGAAAAAATGGTTCTGTGGAAATGGTAAACACTCTTCTAGAGACAGGAAAGGCTGTAAAGTCCTGGCAAAAGGGATTACTAAACCTAGACTTTGAGTGCTTCTGATAAATTAACAGTTGTGTAAGACAGTGGTTCTCAACATTTCATGTCTGACATTCCAGTAATCACTGTATCAAAGCATTTGGGTCCCACTATGATAGAAACAAAAAATAAGCCCACTTTTTCCAAGAAGGACATTTATATGTTGGGATGGGGGGCAGGTCCTCCTGGCATGGGCCTCCCATTCCCTGCCACTTGATAGGCCAGTGGGAGAAATGGCTCTTTGGAGTCACAGCAACATATGACATCACTTCCATTGCAGAACCAGAAGTGACATCATTACATCTGCATAGCATTCCAGGATTCACCCAAAACACTATGGTCAAAGCATAGAGGTTTGGATGAGTTCCAGAGCAATTTGCCTGATGTGATGACATCACTTCTGGTTTTGCATTAGAAGTGACATGCAATTTTGAAGAAACTGTCCCAGCCCCCAAATGCTTCTGCATTTTACAGACATTCTAGTAGTGCACCAAAAGTTCACAGATGTATAATTAATCCGTAGCAGGTAGGGTCAGCAAGAGATGGCTCGTCACGATTGTAAGTGGACATGGGGACTGAGGACCAGCAAATTCTTAATAGCTGTTATGAAAACCCTGCATTCCACCTAGATTACTTCTGAATCCCACTAGTGGTACATGTACTGCTGGTTGAGAACCACAGCTGTAAAAGAGAACATTCCACCAGGTTTGCCTTCTCCCACGTTCCCCTCCCTGGGTAGGCTTGAGGTGGGGGGAGCAGAGAAAGAAAGCAACTTTAACTTTAAAGGAGGGCCCCCGGCCAGCTTGGAGAAGGCATTTATCTCTTTAAATCCCTTCTCCAAGCCGGGCGGGGGGGGAGGCTTGGAGGACACATTTCAAGTTAAAGTTGCCTTCTTTCTACCTCTCCCTCCCTCTCTCCCTCCCCCATCTACTTGCTTTCTTTCCACTTTCTTTCCACCTTTCTTTCTCTTTCTCTCTCTTTCTCCCCTCCTTCCACATCTAAAATTAAATATCATTATCAATATCTGTTTTTGCCCCTTTAATTTTTATTTTTGGCAGTCTCATTTAATGTTAATAAAAAGCAAATGTCCATATTTTTCAATAAAAAACATGTGTGTGGTATTTGTTCATGTCTTGTGGCTCTCAAACATCTGACGTTTATTCTATGTGGCTCTTATGTTAACCAAGTTTGGCCACCCCTGGCTTAGGGCAAAAGCAGTGGGGAAATGGGCTGGATTTCAAATACTGATTTGAACTAACCAGTTAATGTTTTCAGCAACAAGCTCCTCATAGTCCAGAAATACTCTTTTTTTAAAAAAAAGTGAGTAAATGCTGACTCTGTTTCACCCTGCTCTGCATATTTTTCTTATGAGGAGGAGTACTGCAGGGTTTCTTAATTTCACAGAAGAATGAAATATTTCATACTTAAAATTACCATGATCATGCTGGCAAACAGAGTGAGCTGATACCTTCTCCCAAATGAGGAATTTTCAAGACAATTTTGCATAACTGTCTTAAATTAGATTTAGCACCTACCTGACCAGAATATTTTGGATTCCTGTGGATTTGGTACATCCTGTCAGTCTGCAAGAGTGTGCTGCATTCATAATTAGAAAGAAAGCGAAGGGTTGGGCACTTACATGCTTGGAATGGAATCAGAACCAGGTGCAATCTGAAACAGACGCCTTTCCATTCCAAAGCAACAAAAAGGCAGTGGCCAAGCCACATCCCATAAGAGCTATTGGGAATCTATGCACAGGTAGCTCATTATTTCACAGTACAACCTGTTGCTTTTTGTAACTATGCAAGATAGTTCTTTATTGGCCACATGTCAATATTTTTTTCCAATTTTTAACCAGCTTAGCAGTTACCTACAGTTTGCACTTTGTTGTATAAAAATTTGGTAGGCATAGCATAAAACATATTGCACAGAGAAAAATAACTTTTTGGCCTTTAGGTACAAGTATCAAGATACTATCAGATTCCATTCAGTAAACGTTGCAGGACCTCTTGCCACAGTCCACTCCAGGGGAGTCAGCTTCTGCAGCTGTCAATAAAAACACAGCAGTATATGTCCAAAGCCACGTGTTAATTAATAAGCTACATACTGATTCAACTGAATGATTTAAATTCACCTGAAGGTTTTAACATCCCCCAATTAAACTTCCATTTCCACTGGGAATAATATTTATGATAAGGAACTTTTGCTAAAAGTTCGGATCGAGATTTGCTTCATTCATGCATTTGTTAACAAAAACCGTTACCCCTTTTGTCATAAGGAAGGCCAAAGAGGTTTGCATACCCTTGGTTTGAAAATTCCTCAATATTTGGGGATGGAGTGTGAGGAGGCCAGAGTTTGGGGAGGGGAGAGTCCTCAGCGGGTTGTAATACCATGGAGGCCACCCTTCAAAGCAGCAGTTTTCTCGCTGTAGCCTGGATGTCAGCTCTAATTCTGGAGGCTGGCAACCCTAAGCCCCTGGAGGCTGGCAACCTTAAGCCCAAATTAATAGTTAAAACAAAACTCAAATAGTGATAAAATGGTAAAAAAACAGTTACAGGAGAAATACATCCAGCTATAAAACAGCTCAAGAATTAGCCCCAAACCAGATTTCTTCTACAAATAAGTACTCGTACTTTCCAAAAGGTTCAACACCTTTTGGTGTTGACCATCTCAGTCCACAGAAATAGCCATGTAGACATTGCAAAAGGAAAGTCTCTGCTCTGCACCTCCACGTATCACATCTCCTGCAGAATCCTATGAAAGACCTTTGGGGAAAACCTTAATCAATGAGGAGGTTTAATCTGTAATCCACCTGCCTTTTCCAAGATAGTTGATGCCGTCAGGGCTTTTTTTGTAGAAAAAGCCCAGCAGGAACTCATTAGCATAATAGACCACACCCAACAGCAGAAACTCATTAGCATATTAGGCCACACCCCTCATGCCTTCCCTTAGCTTGCCAGGGTGCCTTGCAGCTGCGGGGAGCCCGTGGGAGCCCCCCCTTGAAGGGAAGGGAAGTGGGTGCGCGGAGCCCAGGCAAGCCGGCCCTTGGAGGGGAGGGGAGGCAGTTTAAACTGCCTTCCCTTGGCTTGCCAGGGCGGGCAAGCCGGCCCTTTGACAGGCAGGGGAAGGCATGGGGAGTCGCTCTCCAGGCCTTCCCTCTGTAGCCACGCACACAGAGGTTTTGGCTGTAGTGGGCATGGCCAACTCTGAAGCCAGCCGGAACTCCGTTCCTGTGCGTTGCTGCCCAAAAGTAGCCCTGGATGCCGTGTCTGCTGATGTATTGTTTGAACACAATGAAAAGCACAAGGCCTGGCCATGAGACACAGCACTGCCAAAATAATATAGATACAGAACAGGACATCGTAAGGTCCATAGCAGCAATGCAACATTGCAGTTTATGCTGGTAGTGCAAGTTGATTCAGGCCTATGCTAGTGCAGCAGGATAGATTAATATTACCACATGAGGAAGTTTTGCAAGGTTAGCATGATGTTGGTATCCTTCCAACCACTCTGGATCCAGTTATGCCACCAGAGCATTTTATACTGTATATTGCAAGGAACATGAATGCAGGGATCAGAGGAAATACAGTGTTTTCTCCTATAGCTCTTATGCAAGAATTTAGAGTTGCCAACTTCCAGGTGGTGGCTGGAAATCTCCTGGGATTGCAACTGATCTCCAGGTGACCGAGATCAGTTCACCTGAAGAAAATGGCTATTTTGGAAGATGGACTCTATGGCATTATACCCCATTGAAGTTCCTCTCCTTCCCAAGCCCTGCCCTCCTCAGGCTCCACCCCAAAATCTCCAGATATTTCCCAACCTGGAACTGGCAACCCTATGCAAGATATTCTGTAGTCTGCTGAGCCACTTTCTGTATCCAGTACACGGTGGTTATTATGTATATCTACAGAAAAGAGATGATAGAAGAAGAAGAGAAAAGCTTGGATTTATACCCCACCCGTCACTACCCAAAGGAGTCTCAGAGTGGCTTACAAACTCCTTTCCCTTCCCCTCCCCACAACAGACACCCTGTGAGGTGGGTGGGGCTGAGAGAGCTCTGACAGAAACTGCTCTTTTTCAAGAACAGCTCTTATCAGAACTACGGCTTGCCCAAGGTCATCCAGCCAGGTGCAAGTGGAGAAGTGGGGAATCAAACCCAGTTCTCCCAGATTAGAGTCCGCACACTTAACCACTACACCAAACTGGCTCTCAATAGTGTAGTAGGCCAAGATGATTACTTTACTTGGTCTAGCTTCTTGGAGACTATTGCATTTATCTAATCTTGTGTTGTTCGTATGTCTGGCAATCCCCATAATAACCTTGGAGCAGGGGCAGACTGGCAATTAAGGCCACTGGGGAAAGTCCCAGTGGGCTAGTGTTGCCAGACTATGTGCTATAGTGGGCAGCCTCCCACTCCCAGTCTGCTCAATGGAGCAGCAAGAGCAAAATTCTTGCATCGCTTGAGGAATTTTCCAAAGCTCTATGGTAAAAATCATAGAGCTCTGGGGGCTTTGTCAAATGACACACAACACTGACTTCCATAACCCCGCCCCCCAAAGCTCCTGGGCCAATGGCTTGATGGGCTGCCCCCTCCACCAGGGCCACCCCAGCCCCAAGTGAGGAATGGCCCCAGGCCTGTGCAGCCAGAAGCCTGCTTTGCTTCCCTTCTCTCCCCATCGGGGTGGGCAGGGCCCTTCTCCAGGGCAGTTTTTGTCTCCCAATGTGCCCCTGCCTCAGAGATTATGTGAAGCCACCAACCAGTTGATATCCCAGCTGGGATCTATCCTGTGAAGGCACCTTTTATATCTGTGGTGTTTTTCATTACTGCTGTAAATGCATAGACCATAAAAATATGACACTGCCTTATACTATCAGACAATCAGTTCATCTAACTCAATATTTACTAGTGTGATATAGTGGTTTGTGCTAGACTAGGACCAGGGAAACCCAAGTTCATAACCCTACTTGCCATGAAACTCACTAGGTGACCAATCATCATTTCTTAACCTAACCTACCTCATAGGGTTGTTGTGAAAATGAAATGGAAGATTACAAAAACATGTATGCCATCTTGGAGGAAGCATCTTGGAGGAAGGGAGGGATAGGAATGCACCAAGTGAATACATGAATGTGAATGTGAATTAATGAATGAAATACTCTGACTGGCAGTAGCTCTCTAGAGCTTCAAGCAGAACAAGGCCTTTCCCAGCACTGGAGATGGGATCCTTTAACTGGAAGTGGCAGGAACCGAACTGAAGACCTTCTGTACAAGAAGCACATTCTCTTAGCACTGAGACACAGTCATTTGCGTGGTTGCAGACCCCTTTTTTGAGCTGCTGCAAATTGCAGAGGTTATACTCAGGTCCCTAAGTGAGGGCACCGGGTCATACCAAAGTCTCACCCAGCTGTTTCAGGGTAGGCTCCAAGCCCACCTGGTGCCCCAAGTGCTCCTGAAAGCAATGGTTGTGGTCAGCTGAGTAGATGAAGCAGGTGTCAGACTCGGGCCCTTGAATGGGATTTATTGATTTACTGTATTGTCAATGCTGGTTTCGCTTTTGTATTCTTGCTTGCTTGCTGGCACATCTGGCTTAGCTCTTGGCTTCTTATCTTGTGCCCTCCCTGCCATGGCATTCCTTCCTGGGGGGGAGTGAGTGAGAGTCTGATTGTCTGTAGCATTAGGACCACGCCGTTGTAACTCTTCTTCAAGCAGCCCCCCAAGGAGTTCCTGGGTTTTCACATGGGAGTGACCTTGGGCGAAGATAAGACTTTGGGAATAGCTAGTTCGGTCGTATATCTCTCAGGACCGTTAATGAAGCTGATGTGTGATGTGTGTGTGGAATGTGGGCATATAACTTTACTTTCCACCTCCCACTCTGGTTTTGCCAGTCCTGACAAGGATGTTCACCTCTACAGTTGACCAAATCTTTTCAATAAACTTCTTCAAGGAATATTGAGTCAAGACTGGTCTCACTGAGAGTCTGACACAGGATCATTTTTACTCCAGGAGACAAGTTGCAATCTGTAATATCCAAAGGATTTGAATACGTTTCTGATACATACAAGTCTTTCCTATGCTAGTGCTTTCATCACAGGAGAAATATGTGGAAGTAGTTTGATGTACAATAATTATAATGTGGACGTGATTCAGCAGCCCACATATCTGAAGGACTACCTCTCCCTATATGACCCTATGCACCAATGTAGCCTTCTGGTTGTCTGCTTCTAGTTATCCCCCAGCTTACGGTAGCCCGTAGCATCTACTAAAGCCTGTTCTTTCTATATAGTGACTCCCACTTTGTAGGACAGGCTCCCTGAGGAAGTGAAGGGGAACTAGGGTTGCCAATAGGCAGTGGGGGGGTGTCCTGTCCCTTTAATAGAGACTTAGACTGATTTCTCACTAGCCGCTGCTCCACCCTCGCGTTTTCTTTACCCCGATCACATTAGTCAATTTCCCACTACTTGCTGTGCGGCCGCATTTTGCCCCGCAGCTTTGCCCGATTTCCCCCATGTCTACTTAATCCTGTTTGGGGGGGATTGAGTAGACGCAGAGGAAATCGGGCGAAGCTGCGGGGCAAAATGCGGCCGTGCAGCAAGTAGTGGGAAATTGACTAATGTGATCGGGGCAAAGGGAAACGTGAGGGCGGAGCAGCGGCTACTGAGAAATCGGTCTTGATGTGTGGAAATTGTCAGTTGACATTTTTTATGAGTTAGATGTAAATAATACCACCTGGAAAATAACATCCCACTGATCCTTTATTAAAGGACTAGGAAAAAGGCCCGTTGTGGAAATAAATACAACGACCTCTAGAAAGAGGCTCTGGGCGGGTGCCCCGGCCTTGGACACTCAGTGTCAATTTGCTGTGGCGACCTCAGCAGGGTATAATGACACTGAGTCCACCATTTTCTCCAGAGGAACTGATCTCTGCTACCTAAAGAACAGTTGTAATTTTGAGTGATCTCCAGCCCTCACCTGGAGATTGGCAACAATGGTTCCCCATAAGGGAATAGTTGGTTTGGAGGGTGGAGTCTATGGCTTTGTACCTGTCCGAGGTCCCACGCCTCCTGAAACCTCACCCTCTCCAAGCTCCATCCCTCACATCTCCAGGAATTTTCCACCTGGAGTTGGCAACCCTATCTCCTTCCCAGCCAATCATCAACCTACCCTTATTTTCCCCTCACTCTTCAGCTTTCCACCCCCACACACACCTGCAGTCTCTCCCATGCTCTGAAGCCCTGACTGCTACGTCACATTGGCTGTCATATGGGGGCCACCTCAGCAGCATATAAGGATACAGAGCCCACCATTTTCTCCAGGGGAACTGATCTCTGCCATCTGGAAAGCAGTTGTAATTCTGAGTGATCTCCAGCCCTCACCTGGAGATTGGCAACAATGGTTCCCCAGAAGGGAATAGACTATGGGGGGGGGGGAGAGGAACAGCAAAATGTTTAGAATGTTGGAGGCAGGACTCAGGCAAAGCAGCCAGTGAATAGGGAGACCCTCTGATAGACAGATCAGAGAGCGAACTGATTTTGGAGCGTGTGGAATGTTCTAGAGAAGTGCCACCACCATTCGGCTTTTATTTATAAGGGAGAAGAGACATTTTTTCTCCAAACAGACTGTAATCCTAGGGGGCACTATCCTTGCAGGTTTTTAGGAGGTGCTCTATACCAGGGGTGTTGAACTCATTTGTTATGAAGGCCAGATCTGACATAAATGAGATCTTGTTGGGCCGGGTCATGTGTGTCATAAGAGGTAATGCCAGGTAGCAGAGATATAAACTTTATAAAGGACACATACAAACACAATTAAAGATTTTTTAAACTTTAAATAACACATTTTCAGTGAGTTCGACACCCCTCCAAGCAGTGTTGCTAGTTCCAGGCTAGGAAATACCCAGCCCCATAGCCAGAAATTTTGGGTTGGTGGGGCATGGCGACATTTTGTGGGGCACCAAGGGAGGGGAAGGGGGAGGAGGGTGGGGAGAAGGGCAGCCACACACCTTCCCTGAACTCCAAGCAGCGATTTTGCCACTTGGAGTTCAGGCACAGGCAGCCCCCGCTGGAAGAACACTGTTTAAAGGGGAGCCTTTAAATCTTAGAGGAGGGGAGGGAGAGAGGAGCAGCTGCAAAGATTTAAAGGGCCCTCCAGCTGATCAGTGGGCCACGTGCTCTGCCGATCAGCTGGAGGCCTCTGTTAATGTCACAGGAGGGGAGGGAGAGGGGAGAGGGGCAGTAGCTGTTGTGGGGTATGCCTCACATTTGAGGGGGTGGAGCCCCTAAATGCACCACTGTAGCTACAGACCTGGAAATACCTGGAGATTTTGGGGGTGGAGCCTGAGGAGGGTGGGGTTTGGGGAAGGGAGGGACATCAATGGGGCATGGTGCCACAGAGTCCACCTTCCAAAGTGGCCATTTTCTCCAGGTGAACTGACCTCTGTCATGCGGAGATCAGCTGTAATCCCAGGAGATCTCCAGCCACCACCCGGAGCGTGTGGCAACCCCAGCTCTAAGGTCCTTTTATTTGCGTGTTTTTAATTGGGTTTAGGTGGCAGGCATTTTGGGGAGGGTAGAGTTTTATTGTGTGTATTGAATCTTCGAATTGTAAGTCACCTTGAGCCACAAGCAAAAGGTTGTGTATAAATAGTATAATAATAAATAAGCTTGAAAAAGTGTTCTGTCTTAGCCCAAAGAAATGTGGCCCACAAAACCTTCCAATGCCACCGGTATGAGTAGAGTATTAGTAGTAGAAGAACTGATACGACCAACTTGTCCAGCAAGTGATGGCCAACTCAGCCTCCTTTATGCTGTTAATTGAAATAGCTCCAATATTTGTGACCAGAGAAGAAATCTCATTCCTCCCTAATTTTTACACATTCTCCCCCTAACCCCCCCCCCCAAGAACAGTAACAACAACAAAGGTCCAACTGAATTAACTGAGTAGAATTGCAAAGCAGCAGTTTAAGCTTGATGCTGATTCCCTGCTGGTGTACAGTAGTCAGCCCACAGAAGCGTGGTCAGCATTCCCCCCCCCCCCCGCGTTTTTTTTTTTCGTAACAAGAGAATGTTCCTGCTGCCAGGCTACGAGAAAGAATGCCAGCTCTGCTCCCACTTGGGGTGGAAATGGACTCCCTCTGACACCCCACTCTGGTGTAAAAAGTTCTTACGGGGAACCAAGTCCCCCCCACCCCCCACCCCCGGTATGCCATAGCGACTATACCACAGAGTTATAAATGGCTTCTTCAGCACAAACATGCAATGGCTGGGAATCAGAAAGCGGTGCCTGATCTTTTAGGGAGGCCAATGGGAAAGAAGGGGAGGCAGAGCCAGACATTCAGAGCTCTATTTCTCTATTAAAACGCCTCAGAAACAGGGTGAGAGAGAACAAAACAACAAGGTGTTAATGGAAGCTTAATGCAGATTTTCAACTGTATTTCCTCACCTCTTGTTCAGTCTTGGGTAGGCAATATTTTTGCACAGAACACGGGTCTGCCCACACAATTTCCCTGCATGCTTTCAAAGTCAGCAATATGAAAAATTTCAAAGAGAAGCCAGGCTTGGGAGAGCAAAAGAAAAGCCGGGGGGGGGGGGAGTGAAGACAAGGATGGGGCCCCAAGCAAGTGATTCTCCCTGGCAGCCCATGCACAAGCTCTCTAATAAACATTCTCGTTCTTTGCTCTGACAGATGCAGCTCCAGACTCCCTGTCTTGGCATGGGAAATGTCTGTCATTACCCAGCTTTCTGGTATTTATCCCCTCCCCCTTCTCCCTGAATCAGCCTGTGAGGTCATAGTAACACCAAAACCTGCTATATGAAAGATACCTTCCCCCCCTGCCTTCCCACATCTTTCAGATTCATGTCAGGTGGCCAAATGCAAAATACCCCAAAATGACAATGCAGGTTTTTTAAAGTCAGTTTTTGGCTTTCCTGAATGTGGGAATGAATTCCCCGTACCCCTCCCAGTCACAACAAAGGCAGCACTCACAGATCGGTGCATTTTGGACATCAGTGGTGAAGCTCGGTGGATTCCACAGCAGAGCTACAAGAGGAGAGCCATCAGTCGGCCTTTCTCAATGCTGGTTGCACAGCATACAAGATCATGTTTTGATTACAAAAGCCCTGTCTGGGCTCCCAGCCAAGAGCACTGGCTGCCTAATATTCCAAAGCAGAGGCAGGCAATTGGAGCGCTTGTGTCTTCCCCAGTCCCGACACTCTTCATTCGCCTTTAACTGGAAATGCACCTCTCTCCGGCTCCCCGAGACCTCCTTTCACTCCCTACTTCCATAACCAACACAACAGAAAGAAAAACTCTGGGAAAAAAGTATAATAGGGCACATTTGCACATCAACAACCAAACGTAACATGCAGCTGTTCATAGGGTTGATATTGTACATTAAAGATACAGCACTTCAGCTAATGGGGAGAAGTTCAGCTTTCTGTTCAAAAAATTTTGTGAACTGCAACTCAAATAGTTTTTCATGGTAAAGTTTGTGCCAAGAAACATTCACTCTTCATTGCCTCCAAGTTTATCCCATTGTTGGAGTGAATCAATCCACCTCCTGCCATAATTGTCAAGCTAGAGTGCTGCAACAGTGAAAAAGGCAAACTGTATGGTGGGGATTATCAGGAAATGGATTGAACATAAAAGACCCAATATCATAATGCTCCTGTATAGATCTATAGTGGGGCTTCATTTGAAATACTGTGTATATTTTTGGTCACCATATCTCAATAAGGACATTGCAGAGCTGGAAAAAGTACAGAAGAGGGCAACCAAGATTATTAGGGGGGTGGAGCACTGTCCCCATGGCGAAAGGCTAAAGAGTCTGGGGCTTACCAGTTTAGAAAAGAGGTGACTAAGGGGTGACATGATAGAGGATTATAAAATTATGCCTGGACTGGAGAGAGTTGACAAAAACTTTTTCTCCCTCTTCCAAAATTCTAGATATTCAGTAGATTCGGGGTGGCCAAAAGGAAGTACTTCTTTATACAGCAAATTTTAATCACTTTGTGGAATTCACTGCCAGAGGATGTAGTGATGACCACAGGCAAAGACAGCTTTAAAAGGGGGTTAGATAGATTCATGGAGGATAGGTCTATCAGTGGCTACTAGCCATGGTGACTGAGAGGAACCTCCACATTCAGAGGCAGTCAGCCTCTGAATCCCAGTGCCACAAGGCAATATAGGGGGAAGGCCTCGGCCTCTATACCCTGTTGTTGGCCCTCCAAAGTAACTGTTTGGCCACTGTGTGAGACCAGATGCTGAACTAGATAGGCCCCTGGTCTGATCCAGCAGGGCTCTTCTTATGTTCTTAGGTTATCCTATGTGTAAAGAATAGGCTCTTCCATGGACAAGAATCATGGCTAGTCCCAGCACAAGACCCTGGGTGCACTTTCAGATGAGACAGTAAGGAATTAATAGAGGAAGTTAGTGAAGAAGTGTGAGAAGCCTTTGAGGTTTCTGCCAGGTGAGGGAAAGGCTGCTTACTTCCCAGTATAAACCGAAAAGCAGCTTGCTTCCTCAACAGTGCAAGAACACCAGATAGGAACCCTACATGAAGCCACCTTGAGCCAAGAGGAAAGGCGCAGTACAAATATTGTAATAAATAAACATGTATATAATCAAATTCTTGAATAACATTCACCGTAAGTCAATACCAGAACACACCAGCTGCATCCAGCGATCTCTGGGAAGAGCAAAGCTGCTACTTCCCACCTTTTGGAACCAAAAGCCATCCTGAAGTCAACTGTCAGATGTGTGTCAACTGTATCCCCCTGCCAACAAAATCAGTCATTTCATCAAAGAAAGAAACGGGCTTGATATGTGCTTAATAAAAGAACATTGAGGAGGGGGGTGGTTCCTGCCGATCTGTTGTGCTACTGGTGGCAGTGCTTTCTGCCGGCACCCGGAGACCTCCCCTGATGCAGACTTCCATCTTTCACTGGTGGAGGAGTCTCTTACACCAGGGGAGACCCCTTGGGCAAAAGGAAAGTGCCACTATTCATGAAATAAAACTGCAGGATCCAACCTTGTAACTACATGCCAACGTTATTTTCTTACAAATAAATCATGCCAGTATTTTTCTTTGATTAACCTGATTTCATAATCTCCGTTTCCTCTAGCAGCTTGCAAACGATCTCTTCTGTGTTCTAATAAATGAAACACTAAGCACAGACTCCTAGATTCATAATTCCTTCTTCTATGTGCTTCCCCCAGCATTCTAGGTCTACTTTGAGTTCTTGTATACAATAGCTATGGGATAATAATCAATTTCCTTCATGATCCTTTGGTGCCCATCATCAGGCAATGCTGACTTGAGCGGATTTAGATCAGTTGTGACCAAAGGATCATGCTCCTTTGTTGTCTTGTCCTGTGACACGTCTCCTCCTTTGATTAAGTCAGCATTGCTAAATGCTTCTTTGCTGCATTCCCCCCCTCATTAAGCCCAAAGCAAGATATATACTGAGTAGTTCAACTTCTTAAAACATCATCTATCAAGGTCTTTTCAGGGACAAACAATGGATTTAGTGTATTTCTTTTGTCTCCCTGTGGTAACGTTGTAAAACCCCTCCTAATTCTTCCTCTTGGTACATCAGTTGCACATTACTTGATGCCTTAATTTTCCTTCATACCTACACCACAGGGAGGTGCAGTGGCTCAGTGGCAGGGCGTTTGCTTTGCAGGCAGGTGTGGAAGAACTCTGCCTGAGACCTTGGAAAGCCACTACTAGTCAGGGTGGTCAATACTGACTCTGATAGACCAACGGTCCGACTCCATAGAAGGCTGTTTTAGGTGCCAATATGTTTTTTCCTTCAGGGCCAAATAAGATGTTACATGGCAGATATATGTATAATAAAGTCTGAACAATTTTTAAATGAAGGGTATCCATAAGAAGCTGTGGACTGGAATAGACCGACCGTGATACAACATGGGGGCCATTTCCATTAGGGCCTTTCCCTTGATGCCATTTTCCAGCTCAAAACTGCCTGTGCCCAGCTGCTTTTCAATGAAAGGGCAGGGCAGCTTGGAAGGGATGATTTTGGCCAGAGGAGTAAGACTTAAGCAGCCTCTTTCTTCCCCTTCCACAACATATCTCTCCTCAAACTTGCAGGCTCCCACAACAGTGCTGAGAGCCAGCATGGTGTAGTGCTTAAGAACAACAGACTCTAATCTAGAGAACAGGGTTTGATTCCCCCACTCCTCCACATGCAGCCAGCTGGGTGACCTTTGGTCAGTCACAATTCTCTCAGAACTCCCTCAGCCCCACCTACCTCACAGGGTGCCTGTTGTGGGGAGAGGGAGAGGAGATTGTAAGCTACTTTGCGGCTCCTTAAGGTAGAGAAAAGCGGGGTATAAAAACTAGCTCTTTAATTCCTTTAAAAATCCTTTGAGATGGGCAAACACATCTGCCATGTTAACATGTAGTTTGGCCCTTAGCAACTTGCTTTATTTTTTGTTTCTTCTCTGTCTCCCTTCAGATCACTAAAAAGATCCTTGCTATGACCACCTCACTTGTGCTGTCCATCTTGGCATCAACTGATTATCATAACCAATGCTCCCTCTAAGCTGTGGAGTCCTGTGAGCAAAAAATTCTACTTTCTGAGCTACTGGCATTAAAGTTGTGAGCAGCTGATTTGGCTATTGCATAAATTAGTTTGCTCTGGAGCCATCCTTCCTGAGCTAAGACAAGAATGTGTGGGCCAGAGGCTAAAAAACTGTGAGCTAGCTCACACAAACTCAGCTTAGAGGGAACACTGATCATAACTAGCCCACCGTGCACCAGGATAGAGGACAGGAACAGCAGATTTCAGTTTTCAGCTCTCAACAGGAGCAGCTCAGCATTCAGAGTCCAGAGTTATTGTGATAATGATGGGAAGTTCTTGCCAATTCCCAGCATATGTATTGGCAGGAGCAGGTGTGTGGATTCAGCATGTTACTTCTCCAGTTCAGCTGCACTTTGTGAGGGATTCATATTACAGACTCTCTGGAGTTGTTGGCCCTTGGAAGACTCTCTCTCCTCCCGCTTGTGCCCACATTCAGAACATCGCTTCAGTTTCCTGCCCTCCAAAGGTATCACTGCATTTAATACAAACATCTTTTACTCTTTTATTTTTTTAAATGACCAAGCTGCAAATGGATTTTTCACTGTTGTTGTTGTTATACATGAAGATGCCTTCTGCAAAGTCAGACCATCGGGCTATCAAGATCTTCTCTACTCTGACTGGCAGCAGCTCTCCAGAGTCTCAGGCAGAGGCCTTTCATATCACCCACAACCTGCTTCTTTTTAACTGCAGATACCAGGAATTGTATTTAGGACCTTCTGGCTGCAATGCAGATGCTCTGCCACTGAGCCACTGATCTTTCATGTCACTTGCTACCTGGTCCTTTTATCTCTAAATGCCCAGGACTGAGCGAGGGGCATTCTGCAAGGCAAAGCAGATGCTATACCACGGAGCCACAGCCCCTCAACGAAGCAGCTCGACTTGTTTACCAGTTTGTCCACACGCGTCTTGACCAGGCAGAGCTATTGTTCCAGAGATATTGCACTTTTGAGCAGTCAGCAATATTTTGCACCTATGAAAAGGCAAGGCACATCTGCTATGTCACACATTCAAATCATGTGTTTTGTTGTTATGAGTATCATTGGCATTCATTTGCAGTAGTCTGTTATGCAATGCAATATAATTTCTGGTAGAAAATGACAAAATGTCTCTGCTTACCTACCCCCTTTCAGTCACATTTTTGTTACTTGCACTGGTATGTTGTGAATAATTTCAATTGGTGTTTGGGGATTGTGTATCACCCCACTATTCATACAATTCTATTTTCAGTACTTTAGGGATGGGTGCAGTTCTTTGGAGATATTGGGTTATGGCAGAGGGCACAATTTTTACAAATCCAACCTCATAGAGCTTCAGTTCCCTTCTCAAGCTGTTTCTGGGGGGTCTCCCAAGAACAGTATTTGGGGCAGGGGTATTTTGGGCTTTATAAGAAGGGGAAAGGTAAGTAACTCCCACTCCATGAATCCATTCTGACAGCAGCAATGTACTATATGTTTTCATCTGTGACTTAAGTTACCCAAAGACAGCCATGATCGATCACACTCTTGTCCCTTTTTAGTGAAATGCAGGCCTGGAGACTTGAGAATCTGATCACAGAAGCTTCATTGCCTGAGATGGTAACTAACCCTTTCTCCACAGGCCATTTTTGCAATCAAAATAATCTCTTTGAAGATCCTTTCTTGCATGAGTCCCTAAATGTTTTCACCCGTGGGTGGGAAAGCATCTGTGACGGAAGGGGCATTTTGGTCACAAAAACAGCCCACTCCTCTCCGTCTGCTGTAGCTGCAAGTAATGCTGCTGCGGCTAAAATGCAGTTGGAGCATGCTTTGATGAGGCGAATGTGTTCTTCCTTGGCAGACTCAGCTTCATCCTCATGATTTCTGTTTTTGGCTTTAGACCCAAATGTTTGCCTCCATTCTATCCTGACCTGTGTCTCTAGTTCACACAATTTCACCCTTTCTGATATCTGAATTCTTTTAGCGTCTCAGGATCTGATTTCCTGCATTCTAATCTATCAACCGTCTTAATTATATCTGTTGCTGGAGTTTTTTATTGTTCAGTCGCACAGTTGAGTCTGACTCTTTGCGACCCCATGGACCCCATCATGCCAGGCCCTCCTGTCTTCCGCCATCCTCTGGCGTTTGCTCAATTTCATAACAGTATAACCACAGGAAGTGCTCCATTTGGAACAAATCCCAATTTGCCTTTAACTATTTTTGATGTGGGTTATTGCAATTGTCTGAATGCTGCTCCACTAACTATGGTTTGTCCATCAAACCCAGATCTAAAGCCAGCTGGACTTCAGTTCCTCAGACTGAGTTTGAGAGGGTAGCTGTGTTAGTCTACAGTAGTACAGCTATATTTGAGTCTGGTAGAACCTTAGAGACCAAGTAGATTTGTGTGTGGGGGGAGAGTTATAAGCTTTCAAGAGCCAAAGTTCTGGGAGCCTTGACGCTTGAAAGCTCCTGCCCCCTAAATCTGGTTCGTCTCTAAGGTGCTGCTGGATTTGAATCTAGCTGTTCTACTGCAGACCAACATGGCTGCCCTCTGAAACGATCGCAGTCTGAAGAAATGAAGTCCACCCAGTACCTATAGCTGGGAGGAAAAACTACAGGAGACCAATAGACTGGGGAGGAACCACCTTTGAAACACTTCCCCTGGTCTGTATAACAGATACATCACATCCACCACTTAATGTGCTATAGGTAATTGACTTTTGTAGCTTATTAGGGTTTCAGCCTTCAGGTTAGGCCTGGAGTTCTCCTGGAATTACCTCTGGCACCATCAAAGGACAGACTATATGGTATCCCTGCCCTTAGTCCCCTTCCTTCCCCATGCTCTGCTCTCTTAAACAAGACTCCTAAATTTCCAGCAATTTCCCAAGGTGGAATTGGCCACCCTATAAAGGCAAACCCTGCCCAGTCTTCTGTTGGCACATGGCAAAATATAAAATGGCAAAATGAGGGAATCCTTAGTTAAAGGTTACTTGCAAAGCTAAAGGTTAATTGCAATGTTGACCCCAACAATGTTCATTATAAAATTTCAGCCAGAAATTCTGAATTGCATGTTGCAACAGGGGGTGGAGCTAGAATACAAAGGCTGTGGTAGCTGGTGTGGGTGGAATTACATATTTTGAATAATTGTGTGATTTTTAACAATACATTTTTGTGTGCGTGCCCCCCCCCCCAATACAACCACTGGGGATGCGGTCTGAAGGAAGCAAATTGCACCCCCAGTAAACTAAGCAACTAAACTGAGGTAACTAAGCAGTCATGGGATAAGAGAACGGTTCCCTCGTGGATTAAAAACTGGTTAAATGACAGGAAGAAAAGAGTAGGAATAAATGGACAGTTCTCACAAATGGAGGGAAGCAAGCAGTGGGGTCCCACAAGGATCGGTATTGAGGCTGGCACTATTTAATTGATCCATCAGGGACCTGGAACTAGGGGTGAGTAGTGTAGTGGCCAAGTTTGCAGATGACACAAAGTTATTCAGGATGGTGATGGGTCAGTGGGCAACTATGTGGCAAATGAAGTTCAGTGTTGGTAAGTGATGGGTGATGAACACTGGGACAAAAAAATCCCAGCTTCAGGTATCAGCTAATGGGGTCTGAATTTGTTGTGATGGAGTGGGATAATGGCCTTGGGGTCATAGTGGATAGCTCAGTGAAAGTGTCAACCCAGTGTGCTGCAGCAGTGAAAAAGGCAAACTCTCTGTTAGGGATTATTAGGAAAGTGGCCTCATTTGGAATACTGTGTACAGTTCTGGTCACTGTATCTCAAAAAAGACTTTTGTCCAGCAGAGCTTCTATTCCCATTTCTATTCCCATTTTTAACAAACCTTTCAGCAATAAACATTTTACTATTCTTGAGGCCCTGGGAAATTAACATGCTGTTTAAAATCTCTGATTGGGTTGGATTTTCTGTTGTAAACTTGGAGGGAAATGAAAGCATGCAAGAAAATAAAATTAGTTTAGAGCTATCTTCATTTTTCTCCCAGGAAAACTTTGTTCCATGAACACTGGGGCGTGTCTGTGTCTGGCTACCTCTGTCAACTCGAGTGGTTGCAGTTTAATTAAAATTTGAATCCTGGCTGCTCTGATATATGTGTTGGCTGGCTAATAATCCTCCCATAAGCTTGCTATACTTGTTATTGCCCTGGAGCCAAAACATCCTCAAATAAATGTACCTAAAAATCTAGACTGGTATCCAGAAAGTCCTGTCCCAGCTTTTAATAACTTGGCTGTAACATAAATTTGTAGTTAAGAGATCAGATCTAGGAAATGTCTCCACCCTCAAGGGGCAGATTACACTTTAATTGCTGGGTTGGGGGGTGGGGAATGGAATTATTTGTTGTTGTTGTTATTGTTGTTTAGGACTGTCTTTCAAAATGCTCTTTCACTTCTGTTTGTTTTCCCCATTATATTTATTTTTATTTTTATTTTATTATTATATTTTTATCCTGCCCTCCCCACGAATGGGCTCAGGGCGGCTAACAGACAAGGGCACCATGTGCCAAGTATAAAACATTAAAACACATAAAAACAGCAAAGTGCTAAGTGTTAATATTAATCATTTAGTCAAATCAGTCAAGTCAAGATGGTGATCAGCAGATGTTACTCAAGCCCGAATCATCAGTACCGCTCCATCAGAATACTGTAACTCGATCTTATAGTGGGCCATCGATCTTATAATGGGCCATCCCAATGCCCCATGTTCCCATGAGGTAGTTGGTGGTAGTGGTCGTGGCGGCTCCTAATTAAAAGCCTGGCAGAAGAGCTCCATCTTGCAGGCCCTGCGGAACTGTGAAAGGTCCCGGAGGGCCCTGATCTCCTCAGGGAGCTCATTCCACCAGGTAGGAGCCGCCACTGAAAAGGACCTGGCCCTGGTTGCCGCAAGCTTGGCCTCCCTGGGGCCTGGAATCACGAGTCGATGTTGAGCCCCTGACCGTAGTGCTCTCTGGGGTATCAATGGGGAAAGGCGGTCCCTCGGGTATATACACAAAAAAATCTTCTTAAACTGAGATTACACTCATTTTCTCGTATACCCTGTATCAAAGTATAAACCACCTCAGAGCCTTTGCCCCATAAAGTCAGAAGGTTCATAGTGCTCTCTAGCGCCACCCATCAGATAAAGAGTGGAAGATACATCACATCCACCACTTAATGTGCTATAGGTAATTGACTTTTGTAGCTTATTAGGGTTTCAGCCTTCAGGTTAGGCCTGGAGTTCTCCTGGAATTACCTCTGGCACCATCAAAGGACAGACTATATGGTATCCCTGCCCTTAGTCCCCTTCCTTCCCCATGCTCTGCTCTCTTAAACAAGACTCCTAAATTTCCAGCAATTTCCCAAGGTGGAATTGGCCACCCTATAAAGGCAAACCCTGCCCAGTCTTCTGTTGGCACATGGCAAAATATAAAATGGCAAAATGAGGGAATCCTTAGTTAAAGGTTACTTGCAAAGCTAAAGGTTAATTGCAATGTTGACCCCAACAATGTTCATTATAAAATTTCAGCCAGAAATTCTGAATTGCATGTTGCAACAGGGGGTGGAGCTAGAATACAAAGGCTGTGGTAGCTGGTTTGGGTGGAATTACATATTTTGAATAATTGTGTGATTTTTAACAATACATTTTGGTGTGCGTGCCCCCCCCCCAATACAACCACTGGGGATGCGGTCTGAAGGAAGCAAATTGCACCCCCAGTAAACTAAGCAACTAAACTGAGGTAACTAAGCAGTCATGGGATAAGAGAACGGTTCCCTCGTGGATTAAAAACTGGTTAAATGACAGGAAGAAAAGAGTAGGAATAAATGGACAGTTCTCACAAATGGAGGGAAGCAAGCAGTGGGGTCCCACAAGGATCGGTATTGAGGCTGGCACTATTTAATTGATCCATCAGGGACCTGGAACTAGGGGTGAGTAGTGTAGTGGCCAAGTTTGCAGATGACACAAAGTTATTCAGGATGGTGATGGGTCAGTGGGCAACTATGTGGCAAATGAAGTTCAGTGTTGGTAAGTGATGGGTGATGAACACTGGGACAAAAAAATCCCAGCTTCAGGTATCAGCTAATGGGGTCTGAATTTGTTGTGATGGAGTGGGATAATGGCCTTGGGGTCATAGTGGATAGCTCAGTGAAAGTGTCAACCCAGTGTGCTGCAGCAGTGAAAAAGGCAAACTCTCTGTTAGGGATTATTAGGAAAGTGGCCTCATTTGGAATACTGTGTACAGTTCTGGTCACTGTATCTCAAAAAAGACTTTTGTCCAGCAGAGCTTCTATTCCCATTTCTATTCCCATTTTTAACAAACCTTTCAGCAATAAACATTTTACTATTCTTGAGGCCCTGGGAAATTAACATGCTGTTTAAAATCTCTGATTGGGTTGGATTTTCTGTTGTAAACTTGGAGGGAAATGAAAGCATGCAAGAAAATAAAATTAGTTTAGAGCTATCTTCATTTTTCTCCCAGGAAAACTTTGTTCCATGAACACTGGGGCGTGTCTGTGTCTGGCTACCTCTGTCAACTCGAGTGGTTGCAGTTTAATTAAAATTTGAATCCTGGCTGCTCTGATATATGTGTTGGCTGGCTAATAATACTCCCATAAGCTTGCTATACTTGTTATTGCCCTGGAGCCAAAATATCCTCAAATAAATGTACCTAAAAATCTAGATTGGTATCCAGAAAGTCCTGTCCCAGCTTTTAATAACTTGGCTGTAACATAAATTTGTAGTTAAGAGATCAGATCTAGGAAATGTCTCCACCCTCAAGGGGCAGATTACACTTTAATTGCTGGGTTGGGGGGTGGGGAATGGAATTATTTGTTGTTGTTGTTATTGTTGTTTAGGACTGTCTTTCAAAATGCTCTTTCACTTCTGTTTGTTTTCCCCATTATATTTATTTTTATTTTTATTTTATTATTATATTTTTATCCTGCCCTCCCCACGAATGGGCTCAGGGCGGCTAACAGACAAGGGCACCATGTGCCAAGTATAAAACATTAAAACACATAAAAACAGCAAAGTGCTAAGTGTTAATATTAATCATTTAGTCAAATCAGTCAAGTCAAGATGGTGATCAGCAGATGTTACTCAAGCCCGAATCATCAGTACCGCTCCATCAGAATACTGTAACTCGATCTTATAGTGGGCCATCGATCTTATAATGGGCCATCCCAATGCCCCATGTTCCCATGAGGTAGTTGGTGGTAGTGGTCGTGGCGGCTCCTAATTAAAAGCCTGGCAGAAGAGCTCCATCTTGCAGGCCCTGCGGAACTGTGAAAGGTCCCGGAGGGCCCTGATCTCCTCAGGGAGCTCATTCCACCAGGTAGGAGCCGCCACTGAAAAGGACCTGGCCCTGGTTGCCGCAAGCTTGGCCTCCCTGGGGCCTGGAATCACGAGTCGATGTTGAGCCCCTGACCGTAGTGCTCTCTGGGGTATCAATGGGGAAAGGCGGTCCCTCGGGTATATACACAAAAAAATCTTCTTAAACTGAGATTACACTCATTTTCTCGTATACCCTGTATCAAAGTATAAACCACCTCAGAGCCTTTGCCCCATAAAGTCAGAAGGTTCATAGTGCTCTCTAGCGCCACCCATCAGATAAAGAGTGGAAGAAGAAATACATGAAAGTTAGCATAAGCAGGTACACAGCAGCATGACAAGACTGTGTTCTGGAATAACTATTGGGGCAGCTCTGGTAGATACATTGCTTTCTTTCTGTTTCATTGCTATGATCATAAGGGGCCACATACTGATTCCTAGAGATATTACATAGGCGATTACACTATATTGTAACAAGCTAATTGCTGATGTATCTTTAGAATTGAACAGACAGGCAACTTTAAACTTATCTGTATGGTGCAAAGTAAATACACTCAAAATTAATATTATACCTAGGCTTATTTATATTTTACGTGCAATTCCTCTCTCTATAACTTGGAGATATACATAAAATAAATACTTTGTTTTAGAAATTTATGTGGGGTTCCTCAATGCCTCAGATTTCCTTAAAGAGGATGCAAGTTCCATGCAATGAAGGAGGATTTGATTTCCCTGATCTTAGTTTGTTAACTTGCACCCATTATTGGGATCACTCCTTGCAGTTGGACTATTTATCTTGGGTTCTTTGGAGGCTTCTTGTCTGGTGCCCCACTCTGATCAATGAATATGTATGATGAGCTCTGAGGTTGATCTGAGGGACAGCACAGAGATTTATACTGAAACCTTTACTGTTGCTGTTGATATTTTTACAGGACATTCTATTTCCCATGAGTATTATGCTGCTGTGCTGTTATGACCTATTGCCAAGATGTCAGATGAATAATATTTGATTATAAGTCAATTAACTATAAGAATCTGGAAGTCTGTGGGCATGTCCACACCAGCTTTTTGCTTGGGATCCATACTGGTGCAGCCAGTGCAATTTGCAGCCATCTACTGGGTAGAGTCACTGGTTAAAGCTCCAGCAGCAGGAACATCAGTCTGTAGTCCTAAAACCACTTTTGTGGGAGTAAGCCCCATTGAATAAAATGGGATTTACCTCTGAGTAGACCTGGTTAGGACAGGCTCTCTAAGGTCCCTATTAAAGTCACGTGACCAATAGAGTTGCTCTCTTGTAAAGGCCGCTCTGCTGGCTGGGAAGGGCTCCAGGTTATCATTTCAAGCAAAATGGTGGAGCCTTTCAGTTCTAACAGGACCTACCTTAGGAAAGCTTAAGAAAGCAACCCATAAGTGCCATGGGAACAGACAGTCTGAAGTGCTTGTTTGTTGCTTTTTGGAGGTGAGCACCTGCAAAGAAGCCCGTGGTGCAGGCACTCCCTCTACAGAGTGTCTTCCTGCGTTCCTGCTTATGTTGACAGTTGTGTCAAAGAATATGGCCAAATGAATCCAAAAATCCACAGACAAAAACTGTAGTACAGATAAGGAACTCCTATGCAAACCTAAGCAAAGTTGTACCCTTCTAAGTTCATTGAAGTTCACTGAAGGCTTGGAGAGGTGTGCAATGGGGGAGGCAGGAAATTGTATTGTGACAGACAGAAGGAAAATCCCCATGGCCTGCCATCTAACCAATGCTCCCTCTAAGCTGTGGAGTCTTGTGAGCAAAAATTCTGCTTTATGAGCTACTGGCATTAAAGTTGTGAGCAAGCGATTTGGCTGCTGCAGGGGTCATTTCATAGAAAAAGAGCTAGGGGGACTCATTAGCATAACTCATTAGCATATGCCACACCCCCTGACATCACTGGAAGTGTGTCCTCCCCACAGCCAGCGGTGACCTCCAGCGGGCACCAGCAGGGAGCTCCAGGCCCCGCCCTCCCGCACTTCACCTGGGGGGATGGCGTCCCCCCGCGTCCCCCCCAAAATGACCCCTGGGCTGCTGCATAAATTAGTTTGCTCTGGAGCCATCTTTCCTGAGCTAAGACAAAAATGTGTGAGCTGGAGGCTTAAAAACTGTGAGCTAACTCACACTAACTCAACTTAGAGGGAACACTGCATCTAACCCCCGAGAGATCCATATGTTTTCAGTACCCTGAATGGAAGAGTCAAGTGTATGCTCATGATTATACAAAAGCAGAAGGCGCTCCCAGGTGCTATAGAGAACGGGGTTTTTAAAAATTCAGAGTTACAGGATTAAATGAGAGCAAACTTGATGGTCATTTTAATTTAGATGGACATAGGAGGTCTTGGTGTAAATCACAGTTTAGCCATAAAGGCTGCTGGGTGGCCTTGGAAATTCATGTTTACATAGAACTCCAACTTTATTCAATGGCACATACTCCCAAATATCTCTGCATAGTATGGATGCCACAGTGGGTCAGCCTAGCCCACCTGACAGTTTTTTTGAGGCTCAATTAAACAATACACTAATATAAAAATGTGAGTTTTTAACATTGAAAATGCTATTGAAATGAAATATAACAACACCTTTCAAACAGGCAAGGAGCAATTGCACAAGAGCCAGTCCGGTTTGGGTGGTGGATACAGCAAACTGGTCTCTAAATAATTAGCAGTTCAGCACTGTTCAAAACCTGACACTCTTGGCCTTCAGTGCAGTGGTGAATGGAAAGATGAAGCCTCAGAGAAGGGCTGAGTTCCCAACAGGACGGCAGCTTCCAGGTGGGGCATTCTTCTTGGACAACTCTGAGACAGCATCATCAGCAACCCATAGTCGATGCCACACAGACAGTGGAGTTTCTGTGCTGAAGGAAGTTCTGCTGCATTCACAGTTCTTCCTCATGCCCTGTTTATCCTTTGACTGCAGCCCAGGCCCTTTGTACCCTAGACTTGGACAATCAGAACATGTAAGACAATGTGACTTTTCAAACATAAATACAAGCGAAGAACAAAATCCTGATGTCGTCATGCCTCAAGGCCTTGAGCTGGATAGCTCAGGCTAGCCCAGCCTTGTCAGATCTTGGGAGCTACGCAGGGTTGGCCCTGGCTAATATTTGGTTGGGACACCAAGGTTGTGATGCGGAGGCAGGCAATAGCAAACCACCTCTGAATGTCTCTCGCCTTGAAAACCCTACAGGGTCGCCTTAAGACAGCTGTGATTTGACAGCAAAATAGAAATACTGCAAGACTTTCTGTCCCATCAGACCCTACACAATGTGAAAGAGTAGAATCAGAAATGAATTTGTCCCCTTTATAGCAAAAATAATCAGTTAAAATACACAATATGCTTTTCTTTATTAGATGTTTGGAAAACTATGACTTATGCAGAGTGATCTGAGAATTTCACTTCTCTTCTGCCAGCCTGGAAAAGAAAGCAACTTGTCCTCTTCAGTATGGTTGGCATAAAATCCTTTCATGGGACTATACACAGGTGTTCTTATCTTTTCTGGTAAGCCTGCGGAGCCCCTCATCTTTTCTCTGGGCACAGTGCACAGCCTCTAAAAAACTCTTTATTCCATCTTCTATCTTCCCAGCACTAGAAAAAGGTGTAACCACAATTGAAGACATGCCATAGAAACCCCCACCATTTACAGATGCACTTAGTTGATTTATTAGGAATTAATTAATTTATAATTATAGGGTAGACTGGGCAATAATTCAGGCTCTCATTTAAGTGATCAATGCATGGTTTCAGCTCTTCTGATCCACTTCTAGTCACAGCGTTTCAGGCTGTTTTTGTCTTCCGTCAATTCACGCAGCTGTCTGGGGCTCTCCAAAAATGGGTAGCCTTTCCTTTGCCAGGACATTACATAGAACAGCCACCAGAGGGACCCCAAACAATAGGAAATTGCCAAGAATAAGTAAACAATGGTATTTGCTACCTTCCATGAGCTAAGGCACCTGTTTTTGTCATGTTTTTCAGATTACCGGTGTATTGTTGTCCCTGCTGTACTTCATACTGCTGGATTATCCCATATGTCTATGTCCGTGTGTCTGCAAAATCTGTCCTTCCCATTACTTGTGTGTTACAATCAGTGTTCCCTCTAAGCTGAATTAGTGTGTGCTAGCTCACAGTTTTTTAGCATCCAGCTCACAGATTTTTTGTCTTAGCTCAGGAAGGATGGCTCCAGAACAGACTAATTTATACAGTAGCCAAATCACTTGCTCACAACTTTAATGCCAATAGCTCACAAAGCAGAATTTTTGCTCACAAGACTCCACAGCTTAGAGGGAGCATTGGTTACAATGACTGTTCATATGTCTTGGTTTGGGCAGAACACTGGCGATAGCTAGGGATGGACAGTGGGGTCTAAATATGTTCTGGAACATGTCTGTGATCTCCCTGGCAGCACTGGCATTGGGGAGGGGCCGTGGACACGGTGGAAGAGTAATTGTTTTGCATGCAGAAGGCTCTATGTTCAATCCCTGGCTTCCCTCTGCCTGACATAGGCCCTGGCGGCGGGGAGGCATGGCTAATTGCCCCGGCGCAGTTTGATCCGCAATTACGCAATCAGACGCGTTGGCGGCACACCACGGGTCCTTCCCTCGGTGCCGGCGGGTAAACGAGGGTGACGATCACACGACAATCCTGCAGCATGGCAAAGAAGCGGCGCGGCGCAATCACACCAGCAATGGCTAGGCGCCGCTGCCGTGACAAACGGGGTCATTTTTTTTAAAGTCGAAATGGCACTTTCGCTTTCCTCTTTGTGCGCATGTGCTGTTGGGTGCTTGTGTGCATCTTGTGGAGACTTGGGGGGGGAACCTGTTTGTGAAGGGACATGGGCGGGCGCCGGATGTCACCACTGGAACCGCGATCAGACACCAGCCCTTGCCCTGCGGTTTCTGGAAACTAGTACCTTGGAGGTACTAGTTTTTAACTCCGCATCTTCGGCGGGAAGCCTCGGGTTCGCCACAGGAGCTCTACGCTTCCCAGATGTTGCGGTGGGATCGCGCCCAGAAAATCTGCCTATCTTCCGTCTCTGTAGCGTGGCTAATGCTCTGTGTGACCGCAGCCTTGGTAGAAAATACAGGCCTTGATAGACCCAACGATCTGACTCAGTACAAGAAGGCTTCATGTATTTGCAGCACAGACAAAGACTGTGGGCAGGCATCACACTCAACTTTGGCAGGGGAGGAGGTGAGGAGGAGCATGCTGGCTGGCTGGCTAGCCTCAGCTGCACAAAAGCTGGCTGGCTTTGCTCTCTCCCTGGCTCTCAGGCACTTAGGACCTGAGCACACCCAGAGATGAGAGCCAAGGTGCTCTTGCCCTTCAGCTCTCAGCTTGAGGGTCATAGCCTAGAGTTGGGTGGAAAGTTCGGCAGAGAGAAAGAAGATTTGCTGTTCACCCAGAAGCTTTCACCCTCCTTCTCTTATTTTGGCTCCATATTTAAAATTGTAAGCTGCTTCGGGTCCCCACTGGGGAGGAAAGTGGGAAATAAATAAATACATAGAATACCCTAGCCTCTGTACCACCACCCCCCCACACACACACATACACAATTGCTTTGCTTCTCACTTTGAATTTCCCCATGGCTAGAAATGAGCTCAGTGCTCTGCTACCATCAGAAGAGAAAAACAGCTTGAATGTTCCTCACACCTAAAAAGATGATTATTGAATGCTATGAGGTTGATTAAGCACAACAGGACTTGCTTACAAATAGGATCTGGCCGTGCGGCTGCATACTTGCCTTGAAGTCCTGTTGGAATCAATATTTCTGATTAAATGTGGCTATGTTCAGGCTGTTTGGTACTTCATTATGCACTTAATGCCTGCCGATTTCAAAGGCCTTCAATGCACTGAATGTTCTCTAGACTGTGCCCCCAGATTGGAATTGTCCCTCAGTCGGCAATGTCAGGTCTATGCGTACAAGGCAGAAAAGAAAGGCTGTGGGCAGGGGTGTTGCCACCCCACCTGTATCAAATTATGTACCTTTGGTATGTGGACTAACAATAGGACCCTTTGCTTCCTTCCAGCCTGGGTTCTGCGGCACTGAGCATTGCATTTTTTTCTGCAGAACCTTGAACAACTTTGGACTATGTCCCTATTCTCAAAAGTGGCAGGACCAGATTAGAGTGATAGCAGGACTCAAACCAGCTGCTGGATGGATTTTATTTGCTCTAGCCTGACCACATGGACAGGCTGCTTGGAAGGATATGGCCTGCTACCTTTGTGCCTGCCTCGACCCTTGCTCATCCTGACTCACTACATCTTGCCGGAGGGGATTGCCAGTCTCTGCAGATGGATGCTCAGGTGTCATTTGTAGCACGTGGCACCTTTAAGTAACAGGCTGTGGCTTTCCTTGATCACTGAGACCCAGCCAAAATTATCCTTGTTTTTGTTCCCATTCAGGCTAGCTTACTATAAGGCCCTCTATGTGAGACTGAAACCCTTTTGGAAATGGCAATTGATTCAAAACGCATTGGCAAAATTGCTGCTGGTAAAGATTCTAAGGAGCACATCTCGGTTTTAATGGACTATACTGGCTGCCAATTTGTTTCTGGAGATAATTCAGAATGCCAGCTCCTACCGTTAAAGCTCAAAATAGTCTGTTCTGGTATGAACCTGCTCAACAGGACCAAAAAAAAACAAAAGTTCTGCTGCTTTTGTATGCCATCTAAATGCCACCTGGGACAAGGCGAAGGGGACCTCTTTTTTGAGGAGGGAGTTCCACAGCCTCAGAGCCACTGTTGAAAAGGCCCTGTCTCATATAGCTGCCACCAAGCTCCCAGTGGTGAGGGCACATGAAGAAGGACCCCTGAGGACTTATAGAAGTGGGTCCATGTGGGAGTAAGTGGTCCCATAAGAATTTAATCCACTGGTTTCCAGCTGGTCTACAAAACAGATCTGTTGGACTCCTGCAGCCTTGAAACCTGCACAGCTTAACCGTGGAACCCTCTATTTGCACAGAGGAAAAATTCAGCATGAACAAACTCCCATTGGCCAGTTATT
>NW_015176482.1:210657-215983 GCF_001447785.1 Gekko japonicus
GGGACATGTAAGGCATGTGATCACCATTTCCTTTGCAGGGGAGAGTGAGGACATATCAGTACTCTGCCCTGTCATCCTCCCAAGTGGACTTTTAGAAGTATATGATGTAGCAATGGCAGTTCTGTAGAAAGCCTGAATGTGGGCTTGGAGGGAGGTGAAGGACTGGTAGACTTTAGCCTGGGATGAAAATGCATCAAAAACAAGACAGGATTCGGTATGAATACAATGGGAAAAATAAAATAAGGCCCCGGTCACACGGGCCGGATATCACGGGGGGGAGGTGTGGCTGTTTGCCCCGGAGCAAACTACCACATGGCAGCCGGATCAAACGTCCCACCCGACGTCCCGACGACGTCCCGTGGTTGGGGGGAGGTGCCGATCATACCTCACTCCTGCGGCGCAGCAAAGAAGCGGCGCCACGGGGGTTGTGGGGTTTTTTTAACCCAAGTGTTCGCATGTGCCGTTGGGTGCTTGTGCACACCCGTGGAGACTTGAAAAAAAAAGTTTTCACGACGGGACATGGGTGGGCGCTGGATGCCACGAGCTAACACCGGAAACGTGATCTGACGCCCGCCCTTGCCCCACGGTTTCTGAAAACTAATACCTCGGATGTACTAGTTTTTTACAACGCATCTTCAGCGGGAAGCCTTGGGTGAGCCACGGGAGCTCTACGCTTCCCAGATGTGGCGGTGAGATGGCGCCCGGAAAATCCTCCTATCTTCCGTCTCTCTAGCGTGCCTAATGCTCCATGTGACCGGGGCCTAAGCTCACCAAAGAAAACCACTGTTCTATGACTTTAACACACTTGATGCAAATATTTATCAAGAGACAAAGAGGACACACTTTCCTAGGATTTACACGTTTTTAAACGGAGTGATAAATGCTATTTAGGAGCTTGAAAAACAAGACTTTTAGTCTGCTTTTTCACTTCATAGCTCTATCAAGGTGCCTTGAAGAGAAAACATTCCAGAAACATAGACAGAACAGTGTCAGGAATATTAACATCAAGATTTTGTATTGTACTCACATCATTATCTACTGGCTTTACCTATGTTTATGGCATGTACTTTACATAAAGATGATTGTTGTGTAACATTAGAAATGTGCATTATAAACGTTATAAAAAGTACAACCAAGTGTTTTAAAGTCATAGAACAGTGGTTTTCTTTGGTTAGCTTATTTTATTTTTCCCATGGGATGACAATGCAGCTGGAGAAACAATCTGCCACATTTGTATCCCAGCTTTCCTCCAAGATAGCATATGTGGGGTCTTCCTTGACCTGTTTTGTCTCCACAACACACCTGCGCACTAGGCTAGGCTGAGAAATGGTGAGTAGGCCATCAGGTTGCCAGCTCCATGTTGGGAAATTCCTAGCGATGTGGAAGTGGAGCCTGGGGAAGGGAGGGACCTCAGCAGGGCACCACCCTATGAAGCGGCTTTTTTTTCCAGGGGAAGTGATCTCTGATGTCTGGAAGTCAGTCATAATTCCAGGAGAGCTCCAGGCCTCACCTGGAGGCTCGAAACCCTACGTAGGCCAAGATCATACACCTTCTTGGCTTGGTGGGCTTCCCAAGTACAATATCACCACCCTGCTCAGATGAAGGCACTGGTGGACACACTACAAGCCAGCCCACTGTATCGATGGGACACTGGCTCCAGTCGCCATGTTTGGAGATTGCTTAATCTCCGCTCTGCTGACCATTTTTACCAGGAGCTACCTGAAAACCATGTTTTGCAATGGAGACGTCAACGGAGGCAAGGCTGGTCATGAGAGGTTTCAGCACAATTGGTGGTGTAGAGGTTGAGTGAGACTGAGAGAGTGACACATGGAGTGGGGCACATCCTCTCCAGGGCACCCTGTCAGGTAGACCCAGTCTCAGAAAGATGTCTTATGGTTTGATATGTAACCATTACAAACCATTCAAGATCCACACTGTAGTTCTTGCTCAGTAAAGCCACGGAAGAACAGCAGACTAGGTTAGATTTTTTTAGTCTCTCTATGCAGCCCAGTGGAGAGATAAAATATAGTAAGGATTTTTGGAATCATGCCTCAGTGTTCACCGCATGCTGTGTCATCAGGCCTATGTCTCCTTTTGGTATGCACCTGCACTGGAAAAATAAATCAAGCATGAGCAGTAACCTCGTCTGAGAGGGCAACTTGGATGGAGGTCAATGATCTCTGTTTGAGAGCTCTCTCTAGAGTTCTGCAGTTGCTCAGGGACCAGGTGGGGTCATGGGAAACACCACACATACAGGATTACAGGCAGAGCCAGTGATCTGTTTTCTACAGACAACCAGAAAGTGGCCAGAAGCCGGTGGTTTGGCAGGTGAATCATGAACAAGGAATGAGTAACAGGCCACAGACACAAAGCTTGCCAGGAGAGAGTGAGTAATGTGACATTTATTAGATTGCACAGCCCTGGCGTCCATCAAAGTCAGAGAGCTGAAGAGTGACATAACTGCCGGCAGCAGCGGAGGTGGCAAGGGAGGGCCGTCCATGTGCATCGGCCTGTCTCTTGCACCTTTGGCAGTGGCTGCCGTGTTTTGGATGACTGCCTGGAGGGTTGGCTGAGTCAAGGCATGTTGACAGTGACAGATGCGGAGCAGTCAGTCAAGCTGTTTGTTCTCTCCTGCAAAAAGGAAGCGGGGCACCCTGCTGGCTGTGGTGACAGAGCAAGATGCTCTGAACTGGAAGCAGTCAGGGCTCAGGGCAGAATCTGCAGCAGCCGGCATAGAAAGAGGCCCCTCACTGCGTGCAATGGTTAAATTGTTGTAAGCAGTAGCTTGGAATAAACTTGGCTTTCAGTCACATGGTGCAGAAGCAGCAATTTTTGCTGTGAGTGAGAGAGTTTGACAGTTGAACTTAACTATGTTCAATAGTTATGAATGTGGTGAGTTGATCCTGCGACTGGATTGTTGGCACAGCAAATGTCTTGAGCTGCTTGCAAGGAAGTTTGTGGCTGTGCAGAAGCTGTGTCGCTTGCTAGCTGCACCAGCCCATCCCTGGTGCCTTATTCTGTGCATGCACAATAGATTACTGTTAAGCTACCTGCACATGCCAATATTTCTCCCACTTTTTCACTTGCTTGGTTATCAATTGCTTATGTACACTAAACCAACCAATCATTTTAAGGGTAGACTTACAAATGATTTTTGCAACTGTTGGTGCAGAAGTCACCAAACAAGTAACAAGGATTGGAGCAGAACAGTGTCAAGTTGTGGTGGTTTCTCAGACCCACCTGTGAAGAGGCATTACCTAGCACACCCACATGGAGTCACCTCTTTGACTGAATTAAAGCAAGATATTAATCACTGAATCACCGTGCTGCTAGGTAACTTAAACCATTCAGTCTAGGCAGGGCACAGCTAAGAGAGATGTTGAGGTTTATTTATTCCTTCCAGGTTCAAAGTGAAACCCTGTATTTCCCACCCAATAAACCGTCAAGATATTAATTAAAACTTTTGCTTAAAAATAATCTGGTATCTCTACATCTGATTCAATGAAACATTAGTGGATATATACACTGAGCCCTGGCATACCCCATAGAAATCAATACTGTGTGAGTCTGTCTCAGCTGACTTTAAGAAAAAAGGTTAATTTTCAAAGCTTCTTACTCAGACCTTTGCCAGAAAAAAAGAGGAAAACAGATTTCACTGAATGCCAAATACCTCAGAGATTCTGAGGTAGAGTTGCCAATACCAGGTTGGGAAATTCCTGGAGATTTGGCAGCAGAGCCTAGGGAGGGACCTCAGCAGGGTATAATGGCATAGAGTCCACCCTCTGAAGCAGCCATTTTCTCTGGAAGAACTGGTCTCTGTAGCCTAGATATCAGTGGGCATTCCAGGAGATCCCCAGCCCCCACTTGGAGGTTGGCAGCACTTTCAGAGGTTATATGGTACAGCCTGTGTGTGTGTGTGTGTGTTAGGACAACAAATGACTTTACTGAAGACCCTAGTTTGTGCTGTCTAAAGGTATGATACGATGCTGCTCTGAACGTGCCCTGATAGATGCTATTTTCAACAATGGGATTTTTTTTCTGGGCTTTGAATAAAATGTGTGGCATTGCTCTTTGTGCTGAGAGCTTGTTTAGCAGAAGACCAACCTTTCTAACCTCATTCTAACAATAAACACTACATCCCATCACTTTGGTTGGCCTCAAGTTCAAGGCTGAAGAAAGAAGATTGTAGCTCTTACAAGAAACCTGAAAAACTCTATAAGCAAAAGGCAGTCAAGCCTTGCATGTCAAGCATATCTATAAATTCTACATATGAACTGCAAAACAGTCATGATTAGTACCCCATTCTCCCACAAGATGCCTTTATAAAGTGGCACGGAGGGTGTTAAGAATCCAAACAACTAATTAACGCTCCCATGGTCCTTTGCAAAACTGCATACACATGAAAACCCAACCAAGCTACTCCTGTCAGCAGGTGTGATTGAGAATCATTAACAGGAACAGCAAAAGGTAGAGTCTACTGTAAGACTAGTTCATTTTCCAGGACATTTGTGATGCTTTCAAATCTGATTGCAGAGCAAGCAAATATGCCTATGCAGCAGTGCCATCAGGCTGTAAGAGACAACACACATGCTCAAAAGCTGATTGTGCTTGTGTCTGTATGGGCTGTGCTGGATGAGAATCCATCCAACAATCTCTGATGAATGGGTCAGCAATCAATAAATTGGCGGCAAGACTGGAGTGAGGATCAGAACATGAATGAAACCGCAAGAGTTTGAGCAAAGTTAATTATATAAAATCAAATATATTAAGTTTCTTTCTACATTTGCCAACATGTTGGAAATTGCCAAATGTTTTGTGCTCTGCGTTTTTATGTGCTTCCATGTTATTTCATGTGGTTTAGAGATTTTATATGGATTGGTGCTTCTGAGTTTTATTGGCCAGTTTTAAATTATTTATTTATTGTTTATATTTATATCCCGCCTTTCCAGATATCTGGCTCAAGGCGGCTAACAACATTAAAATGGCATAAACAACCAAGTTAAAACAATTAATAAATACCTTACCAGTTAAAACAACACCAGTTGCAATTAACCCAACAGAAATGGCAGTAATCCAAATCCCATCCAATGATAGGTGTAGCAGCCAGCGGAATCTCAGGCCCGCGGGTGTTCTAAAATTTCAGACCAGACGTTGTTCCAGGGCACACTCATCAGTGGCAGCCCCTAATCAAAAGCCTGGTGGAAAAGCTCCATTTTACAGGCCCTGCAGAATTGTAAAAGGTCCTGCAGGGCCCTGATGTTCTCCGGGAGCTCATTCCACCAGGTTGGGGCCGCCACTGAGAAAGCCCTGGTTCTGGTGACATTCA
>NW_015176482.1:218498-252937 GCF_001447785.1 Gekko japonicus
CTAGGATGGGAGCCTAGAACTGCTGGTCCTTTTCTGGGGCTCTCTGCTGCTGCCGCCACCCCTCCACTGGGACCAGTCAAGGGTAGGCCCTCACCAAATAGACATCACTGGAAGCCAGAGCAGGCACAAGTGGTCACTACTGAGCTGGCTGCTTGAGCCCCAAACACAAGAAATGTGAGTGGTTGTGGACACAAGTAGGTGGCCCAAGTCCTTGATGGAACCAGTGCAAGTGTTGGAGGCAGAGCCATTGGTAGTTCAGGGGGCCCCTCCAGCATAGGGCCTGCAACAGCTGCCCCTGTTACCCATTTGTTAAGACTGCCCCTGCCCAACTTTGAAGGCAAATAGGTATGACCCTCCTTAAACTTTTCAGAGCAGTTGGTCCTCAATCTGTTGTTTCATTCTGTATGAAAAACAACTATATACACATGCCACCCAGACTCCATAACCCCATGATGGTCTACCTGAATAATATGCCAGCATGGTATACTGGTTAGACTGCAAATATTTGGGTTCATATGCCCATTTGGCCATGAAATTCACTAAATGATCTTAGATCAGTAATGATATTTCATCCTATCTTACTCTACAGGGTTGTTGCAAGAACAAAATAAAACAGGGGAGAACCTTGAGTGCTCCCCTGAGCACCTTAGGGGGAGGGGGCAGGAGCTGAAATGTGATAAACAGCTGCCACATCACAGACAAGAAAAGTCAGTCAATGATGCAGCAGGACATTGTGCAGCCCCTGCAACTCCTGGAGATGACTCCACCCTCCTTCACTGCCTTCTTTGCAAGGGGATTCTAGTATTGACCTAGACAAGGAAGGAATAGAAGCAAAAGTACTGGAGAAGGAACAGGTAGAAGACATAGAAGTCACACTATTTCATGCTGCACCACTAACATTACAAGTCAAACCTAGTTTTCTGGGTTACAACTTGGCAACCCCAAATACAGCTGCATTATTCAGAGATGAGTTCTTAGCAGACCCACCACACATAGTGGCAGTCATTAATAAATGAATGCATTGAATCCAGTGGCTCATTACATATCGCCCTTACACACTGGAACCGCTGAACTCCATCCCTGGGGCTGGCACGGATTGCTGAGATCTTGACTCACTCAGCTCCTGCATTAATCTTTACAGATAAGCAATTATGCTCTTGCATTTAATCAGCACAAATAGGTCTTTAAACAAGGCTGTGCCATTCAGATTGCTTGACGAGGACTGTAATTTGCCAGATCTCTTCCTCCTTTCCCCTTGTTCACACACAGCCCAAAGTACCCTAATAAAATAGGCCCCTGCATGATTGTTTGAAATCTGAAATGTTGATCAGAAGGGAGGTGGCTGGTTTGCCTTTCTGGGTTGAGTCTATTATGACCTCATAGAGTGGCCAGCCTCCAAGTGGGGCCCAGTGTTCTCCCAGCATTTACAACTGATCTCCAGACGGCAAAAATCAGAGGCCGCACCATCACTGGAGGTGGATTCTGTGGCGTTACATTCCCACTGAGCTCCCTCCTCTCCCCAAACTTTGCCCTCCTCAGGCACTCCCACCTACCAAGCAGGAGACTGACAACCCTTCGACAGAGGCTAGGCTGATAACAGGCTGATGCCTCCATTTTGGCCATGTACAATGGCCATTTTATACTGTAGTTCATAAGGAGAGTATTATGGTAAAGGAACATTGCATAGCTGTGTTTTTCTAGTCTGTTTTTTTTTTAAATAATTGTCTGATAACTCAAGGTTTTTTTTCTAAATTGCCATGAATTGCGGTAGTTGATGGGAAAGGCATCTTATAAACATTTAAATAAACTGATGGACACATTTCATGATATTATTATGTCCTTAGGGGAGTGGTAGGTGGTTAAAGGTTAGCTTTCGCTACTTTTTCGTACACAACATTGCTTGTACAGTTGGTGCATAACAACACATTTGTCTTTGGCTTTTAGGAAACTTTGGTTCAACTCCCAGGACAACAATTGACTCATTGGGGTGCCTCCTCATCTTATTCTTTGATTCTCTTTATACAATGCATGAGTTGCACATTTGCTGCTGAAACCCACTTTTGCATTGTAAGACGTCCGTTCTCTGCAGCTGTAACATATGCAAGCAGCTTATTTGCAAAGTGGTCCTGTCATGTGGAAAAGGAAGCTTCTAGGTTAGCACAGTTGACCTTGTGAAAAGGGCAAGGCGAGCCTGGAGGCTTAGATCGTGCAATAAACTAATCTTTTCGGGCACAGGATTTGGAAGTGGTTTGGGATAGCAAACCCATTGCCAATGTAACAAATATTAAGGGTCTGCAACATGTCTCTTACTACAGATACAAGCAGTTGTAACCTATAGTGCAGGTGAGGGCCAGGGTGGTAGCGGTTAAAGTGTTGGACTAGGATTAGACTGACGAGCGTTCAAATCAATATTCAGACATGAACCTTACCAGGTGATGCTGGACCAGTCGCTCTCACTTGGCCCAGCCTAAAATACAGAAGGGGTACATGCTCTGAATGCCATCCTAAATTCCATGGAGCAAGGAGAGGTATTTTTTTATTTTTTAAAGCTCCTTTTGTAAAGAAAAATAGCATGCCAGGGAGAAACCTTTCAGTGCACTAAGAAACTAGTTTTCTGTGTGAAAGAAGTCTTTTATACAGGGAGACGTCAGTTCCCCCCCTGTCGTCTGAAATGCAACTGCATCGCTTGGTTCTCCTTCTCATGTGTTTCAAGTGTGTGGCATGTTAGGGAACTCTGGGACTTTCTCCCCAGGGAGATTTGTCTGCCCCCTTCGGTTGCCATCTTCTGAAGACGTTTTGTTTCGTTTGGCATCCCTTCAGTGATCCCTCCTTCTTAACCAATGTTTTAATTGCTGTTTTCATGTTTTGTACATATTTTAACTCATTTTTAAATTGTTTTAATGATTGCTGTTTGGGGAAAATGGATTCTAATGGTCTTAAAATGTGGTTTTATTACATATGTTTTATAGTGTTAGACATCTTGGCGGCCCTTATAAGGACAGAAAGGTGGCATACAAATGTTGTAAATTATAAAACAATAACAATAATGTTGTGAAGTGAGTTTCTGATTGCTTCACCTCACACCTAACTTACAGCACTAATCACATTTCCCAGCTGGCAGCCTTTCTGCAGTTTGGCCGTGGGGGTAATATACCGCACGGACCACTTCATGATATGCTGAACTCTACCCAGTCCCCCTCCTTCCACAAACCACATCTGGACTGTGTGATTATAAAATTATCATTGTAGCCTGTCATTAGTCTGGTTTCAGAGAAAAGCAGGTCAGAAACACTCTAAATAAATAAGGCTGCAGTCACATGAGCAGTTTGCATCGATATTGTTGCGGTACCTTTGTGGACTTAGAGAATGATCAGACAGCAACATCTGCCTTCCACGCCCCAGTCATCGCCACCCCATTCTCCCCACTTTGGAAGTGGAGTAATCAGGCACCAGGAAAAGTCCAGTGTTTATGGATATCAGCACTTTCACCCCACATTTCCAGATGTCTGAACTCCCCTGGTGCGAGCTCAACCTAGTTGGGAAGTCTGATCGCTCTGTTCCATTTTCGCTCCTTGTTTTTTTTAGTCAGTGATGTGCACATAACCACATCTTTGTGCACACCACCAAGCTTTCAGCTGTCCACTGAGGTGAGAAGGAGGGGAGGGGAGGGCAGGCTGAGAAGCCTTTTTTCATGCCGGTTCTTCTGTCTACAGCTTTGCAGAACACAGGGTGGGGAAGGGGTTAACTGAAAATATGAGGGGTGTTTCAGAGGGGAGGCAGTCTCCTTCAGCTGTCAAGAGTGGTGCTTCAGGTAAGCAGTTATGCACATATGCAACAGACAAATTTTTAAAAAGAAGGCACTCACTCCATGGTTGCCCCATAACAATAATCTGAACAGCCGACCACGGGGCGAGTGCACAGTGAGGTCACTTCATGGTGTGCTGTCTGGTCACCCCTTCCCGCAACAATTTAAACCACTGCAAACAGAGGCACCACCAGATCGTGCCAAGCCTCCAATGTGACCGCAGCCTAAATGTATCTATTAAAGGGGGTTGCCCTGGCTTAGTTTTTGCACAGGTGTCATATCTTTCCCTCCAGGAGCACCTAAAAACATGAGTCCCTAAGTACGTGCCTTGACTGCTTATTAGTAGAGAGCCAGAATGGTGTAGTCGTTAAGAGCAGCAGACTCTAACCTGGAAAACCAGGTTTGATTTCCAACTCCTCCAAATGAAGCCTGCTGGGTTACCTTGGGTCAGTCACAGTTCCCTTAGAACTCTCTCAGCCCCAGCTTCCTTACAAGGTACCAGTTGTGGAGAGAGGAAGAGAAGGAGATTATAAACTGATTTGAAACACCTTAGGGTAGAGAAAAGCAAGCTCTCTTCTTCTAAATCTAGCCCTGATTGGCATGCTGTAAACTACTACCAGCAGCACCCTTTTTGGTGCACACTGTTTTCCTTCTACCCTGTTCTGTTTTTTTCTCCATTTGCTTCTGTTAATCTACTTCCTCTCTCTAAGGGTACTGTTATGTGCCTGTCTGTGCCACTCCTTTCCTTTCTCCTAGTGAGTTCACCTTTTTCAAATATACTCTCTGGGTGTGGTTGAACTATTTCCTACTGCGCTGTTCTATAAAAACCCAAGCAATCCCATTCTCTTGTCTGCAAACTGCCTTCTGCTGTTTGGCTGGATCAGTGGCCTTGTTTCTGTGAGTATAAATTCAGTGCTGCATAGGTACGTAATTGACAATATTAGAGGGGTGTGCAGTGAAATCCAAAACACAGTTACGCAGAAGAGTGTAATTCTGTTTAGGATTATACTGTGTATCTCACAAGTTCTTTTTGCTTCTTTGTTTGTTTAAGTAAGCCATAGATGTTTTACAATACATCTATAAAATCCGAAATAACTCTTGTTCTTGGGAGGGAAATTAATATTCTTCGGGGGGAAACCTATGGAAAAATTATCTCTGTTTCCACTTATTTGGACAGCTTAATTCTGTTATGTGACCATAACAAATGTGGAGCATTTTCTCTGTGTACAAACCGATTTGGATGATTGCATGACTGTTCTACAAAGAAAGCAATATTTGGCACTTCTTGTGAATTAGGGAGTTTCAGGACTTTGGTTCCCTGTTCTTGTGTGCTTCTGTTCACAGTTGCTATCTGTAAGTACAGCCCAGACATAATAAGACCCAAATTCATGACTTGTCTTACACTAAGAGATAGGCCATAATGTATCATCTATTAACGGTCACTGCTTTTCCATTGTAGCAGATTCATTTATTCTCTTTTTTCAGGTTTGTGTGCCTATTCCTACTGTAACACACCATTATGGATTCTGGTAAGAGATCTGAGGAGTTTCATCTTGATGTTGCCAGACCATTTCATATGCTTATGCCTTTCTTTGTCTGCTATGCATGTGCTTACAGCTAGGTACATTCTGCAGCAACTACCCCCACCCCCACCCCCATTATTCAATAGGCAAATTGTGAATTCTTCAGATTGCTGCTGTTGACACAGTCTGACTGATTTGTTGAATAGTGTAGTGCTTATAAGCCAAGGTAGTGGATGGGCACAGAACTTGGAGTCTCTACAGACCTGGTACACTTGGGTGTTTGCCACAAGATTTTGCTGCCTGCTGCTGGTTTACTTATTTGTGCAACTCCAGCCCTGACTGCTGCAGCAGCACTCTGCAGCTCCACCCTGCAGTAACTCTGCCTACCACTAGGAGTGCTGTGGGTTCAACCTTGTCTGACTCAGACTGGATATGCCCAGGTAGGTATAGCCAGTCATCCAAGGAGCCTTCCTCCAATTTAAATGGCTCTTCCTTGGGTGAAGACTCTTTAAGCTGGAGAAAGGCTTTCAGCTTTGTTCAGTCATGGGAAAGGATAGCAATAGGATACTCCCTGGTATTTAATATGGAAACAAGTTTGAAATAATATATTTGCTTTGTACACATGCAGGGGAGTGGAGGGAGAACAATACTGTGTTTTTTCCTGAAGTCTAAACATCCTAGCTGCCTCACCAGCCTTGTCATGAAATGTTTGACGTCATTGCAAGAACAAAAGTGCTAATGGATAATACAGATGAAATACTAGAGCAGTGGGGGGTACGGGGGACCTGTGGACAGAATGTTGCAAACACTGTGTTCAGCCATCCAACTCTGAGGCCATTGAGAAGTCCATAGATATAATGGTTCAAAATATTCTTTATGCTTTCAACAGAATTGCAATATTTATTTGTTAAAAGATTTATATACCACCCCTTCATAAACCTCAGGGTTGCTTACAATGCAGGAAATGAGATCCAAGTGCGACAAACTTAAAAACTATTCAGCAACTTTATCCTAGAGAAAAATAAACACATCTATCAGTGTATTCTAAACCTGGAATCCCCAACCTTTTTGAGCCTGCAGGCACCTTTGGACTTTTGAGAGGGAGTGGTGAAACCCCCCCTGCCTTACAATATCCCCACCTACTTTCTGTAAAGCTCAGCAAGTATCAGGGAAATTACTGGCAAGTGCCATGGTGCCCAGAAACCCCATTTTGGGGACTCCTGTTTGAAACTATCAGTATAAAACTCTCATTAAAAACCCACTCAAAGAACGTCCTTTCAAGCCTTTGAAAGGTGAGGGCAGATGAGGTCTTCTGAACTGGTTCCCGAAGTTCATTCAGCAAGATGAGAACAGCAATGGAACATATTATTGAGCAGGCATCAACACAGCATACCATCTGCAGTGAATTCAACGTAAGGAGGAACTGCTGGGCCAAACAAAGTTGGCAAATGGATTCATATATGGTCCTTTAGGCATATGAGTCCCAGACCACAAATGACTTTAAAATAAGCACCAGCACCTTGACTTGAGCCCAGAAGCATGCAGATAACCAATACAGCTATTTTAATATTAGCTTAACATCAGTATAGCAACAGATCCCAGTCAACAGGTGAGTTGTCACCTTCTGTTCCAGTTGAAGCTTCTGAGATGTCTTCTACGGGTAATGCCAGTAGAGTATGTTACAGTAACCTAGTCTAAGAGTTACAGAAGCATGCATCAGCATGGCTCAATCAGCTGAGTCTACAGTAGAAGAAAAGTTATGGATAAGATTAAGAAAACACTCCTAAGCAACACCTCCATCCTGCTTTTCTGTCACCAGGGATGGGTTACTCTGCATTTGATTGACCAATGTCATCCAAATCTCATCCAGAACATCATCTCCCCCATCAGTTATCTCTATCTTGCCTGGATCCAGTTTCAACTTGTTCCCTCAAATACACTTGAACACAACGGGCAGACAGTGGCCTAAGATCAAGACCATTATGCCTGGGCACTTCTCTAATGATATATAAAAACCTCACTTAAAACTGTGGTTCCTTTATTCAGATCATTTTAATCCCTTTTTGTATGCCTTGGTCCTGTGTAATTAGCAATAGCCCCATCAGTAGTTCTGATGGAAAATAGCACCTATTGGTATCTTGCTCGTGCCAGTTCCCTTAAAAACTCAGTTTTGCTGAATTACTCAGCAAAATCAGGATAGGATAATTAAACAGTTGCATGGAAATACCTGAGCTTGAGCCAAAGGAGGTAGTGATGCTTAGGTTCAAGAACAGGACTCAGCAGGACCACTCTGGAAAAGACCAGGAGGCTCTTGTATGGGATATGTCTGTAATGGGAGATGGAGCACTGTCCATGAATTAGAGGACTAGGGAGATTGGATGCAAGTGTATAAACAATGTTGTCCTGAATATAACATTTTTTAAAAATATATTACACAACCCTCATAGAAGTGCACAACAAACAACTCTGAATACAGCAGCACTATCTAAAACCAAACCAAACAATCACCATGAAACACAGAATTTTAAAAACTGCAGCTTCAGCCCCTAAAAACTAGACAGAAAGGATACAATCTGAATCTCAGCCTGAAAGAAGTAACCCACTTAAGAGTCATTTAAGAGAATGACCAGATGCAAAGAGGCCTGGGCTTCTTGTACAAAAGAGGAGATTTCAGCAGGCCTAAGAAAAGCTGCTCCTACTGAATGGTCCTCTTCTACGCAACTGCTGAAGGTACAGGTGTACCTTCATCTGTACCTGGACATTCTACTAGTCCCTTGCACTGTTTCCAGTTAGTTCTAGCTGCTCCCCAGATTATGAGCTGCCTTCTCAGTTCATGCAGAGATGACCTTGCAGGAACAAACCTTAATCTGAACCTGTGGCTGCCTGTTAGTTCCTCACCCACCAGTTAGCGCAATCAAAGGAATGATGGTGCGGAAGCTGAATGAGTGAGGGATTGTGTCGATATGCAGTCTCCATAAATCATTAATACTTAGGGGCTAGAGATCTCTCTGAGCATCTTCCTTTATGCATGTTTGACCTAGTAATTTCCTAAAGAGTTTGGTGGTCACAGCACTGAGAGATTCTTCTGGATGTGAACACATTTCCAACATTCCTATTGGTATAAAAATGATACTTAAAACTTTCCCAAGAGATGAAGCAAGCCTAGTAATCTGGGTTTGGACCTCTACCCCTAATGATGCCTCTAAATAGCTAAATGGCTGGGGATGTTAGCATGAGAGAAAGAGGTTTCGAAGTGTAAGGGAAGCAGGATTGTTACCTACTCCTAAAAGCTGCTATTAAAAGCATAGGAACTGGAATCAGTAAAAGTTGGCAGCTCTTGGGGAGCAACCCTATGCAACCCTTGCTTATAAGAAAGTCCCATTTCATTTAATATGGCTTACTCCCAGGAAGGGTTCTTAGGATGTCAGCTTTAGTGTAAGCAAAACCTGAGAGATATCCTTCAAAACAAAAACAAAAAAACCCTCTCCAAATATGAAGATTTTGAAAAAAACACATATTTTCTCTTTTATTTACAGCCAAAAAACCACAGGTAAGAAAACTATCATTATTTGAACAGGATGGGAATGGAACTTGATTTCAGTTTTTGCATGTTATAATCAGCAGGCTGGGGACTGGGGGCTCACTGGTGGAGTACATGCTTAGCATGCAGAAGGCCTCAGATGCAACTGCTGTCATCTCCAGTTCAAGGGACTCTGGTAACAAGTATGAGGAGAAGCCTTTCTCTCCTCCTGAAAACTCAGAAAGCCACTATCAGGCCCCTGCCACACGGGGGGGGGGGGATTGAGGCGGGCAAAGTGCAGCTTTTGAAAGCCGCACCAAAAGAGACATGCGGCGGCGGGATTACATAGATCCTGTGACCCGCCGCACAGTTGCTCCCCAACATGATCAGGTGCCGGGGAGAAAGCCACAGAAGGGAGCGCAAGGCCACTGGCTGCACATGTGTGCGCATGCGCAGTTCAGCTGGGAGCCTTGATTGCTCCGGAAGACGGGTGCTCCGGCGATCCGACGGCCGTGCTTGATCCAGCGTTTCCAGTAAGTCCTGCTCTGTGGGTGTTTTTTTTTCAGCGGATTTTCGGCCTGAAGGGCCGGATCGGGGACGGGTGTGCGTCACTTCCCAGATGTTGCGGTGAGATTGCGCCCATTTGCTGCGCCCCCGATCCGTCCCTCTCCCGGGCCAAAACCTTCCGTGTAGGTAAAGCAGTGCTGCATGAGATGAGTTAGCAGGTCTACCTTTGTCATATGTTTATCTGATTCATCCCACAGCCTCTTTGTGGAAGTTTCCCTGCTCTATGAGCTGGCACTGGTCTTGTCCTGGGATGTGGAATGGGACAGTATAGCCTCATCTCATCTAATCTCAGAAGCTAAGCAGGGTCAGTACTTGGATGGAAGACGTCCAAAAAAGACTCTGCAGAGGAAGGCAACGGCAAACCAGTTCTGCTTAATCACTTGCCTTGAAAACCCTACAGGGTCACCATAAGTTGGCTATTACTTGATGGCACTTTACACACATGTTCTGTTCCTATCACTTTACCTCTTTCATGATATTATTATTGCTTTAAATGTCACTTCTCCCTCTGTGGTTCATCTCTGCACATGGAATGAGAGGAAATAAATTAGATGAAAACAGCTTACTAAAAGAGAGTGAACCTGGGCCATTAAGAGTAATGTGTTAGGAAGAAGTTCCTAAACACTAAATGTTCACCTTTTCAGCAGAGGTTACCAATTTTTCTACATGAAAGGTACATAGAAAGGATTTAGGGGATTAGGAACATCTCTCACAACCTGCTAAACTTTTCCCTAACATGCAGCTCTTCAAAGTGAACGTTTTTTTAAAAATTCCTTCTGGAATGGCACTCTCTTTATGCTTGCAGACAACCATATTGTCTAAACTGCGTCCTCTAGCAGAGTTTCATAGCTATAGAAACTCATTTCATCCAAATATGTCCCTTCATAGGTATTTTACATGTACAAATGTGTACATGGCCTGCCCATTACTCAAAAAATATTAAAGAGATATTATGTTAAAGCAGTTCCTTACTTCATTAGAAGTGACCCCCCACATACACATAAACATTGGGCATCAGATAAAATAACTTTGGGGCCATATCTAACTGTGGGGGGGGCACTAGTTGATGACTTAAGAACAGAAACAGTCTGTTCTGCTGATGCTGATGCCAAAGAGCGCCAAAGGGAAAATGGCCAGTATTACGCAATCTGGTTCCCTCTAGAGGTCATAGAAACTGTAGTAAGGTGTGTAGTGTATATATAGTCTTGATTTTATTGTCTCCTTTTCCTTTCTCCTGATCTCTTTTTATCTTGTTCATTCCTCCTATGGCTTATTTATCATTGGTATTCTAGCTTATCTGTGTTGCATTTCCATTATTCATCTTCTGTCTCTGTGCATTTGTTTCTTTGCATAGATGCCTGTACTGTGTACAGTTGTGAAATTCTCAGAGCAATTTCTTCTCCTTTACTGTTACAGTAGCTCTTACCGCAGCCCTGCCTCAATAACTGGCTGATCATTCAAGTATGGGGAAAGAGAGGAAGAGCCTTGCTTTCGGAAAGATTGCTTTTCTGAAGAGGACAAATCCTATTCATTTATTTTTTTAAAAGATTTTAAAACTGCAAATATGTTAATTTTTCTGCTAGAAGGCAGAATGCACTTTGTTTAATGAAAAATGTGGGGAGAGAAATAAGAAAACATGTGAAAATGACAGAGCTTTGGCACACACACATTCTTTAAAAACAGTTGTGCAATCAGAGTACAGATAGGAAAAGGATACATTAGTCTCCAGTGGTGAATGCTTGCTAATAGCAGCTGCTGCAGCTGTACACACATCTGTGGAATCAGCCTGGTCTCATTTCTGGTGGGAGGAATCTGGGCTCCCCAGGTTTACCTTGAAATGAAGTTTGCAAAAGTAATTTCACCAGCGCCTGGAGTGGAGAAAAAATATATGCATTTCCTTTGAGTCCTAGCATCCTTCTCTCACAACTTTGACAACCATCTAATAGCCTATCAATCCAGTCCTGTGCAATCTTCCTCAGAAGTAAGTTCCATCTGGTCCAGTGGAGATTACTCCAAAGTGACTACAGTGTATGAGATGCTTTGCCTATGCATTTCTCCGTCTTTCTTGGTGTAATGCCTTTCTTTTAAGCCAGACAAGCAATAGTGAACAACAATCATAGGGCAGTCACCTTTTCAAGGAAATCATTGGTTTGTGTTTAATAGTGGCCCTGTGGGAAAGACTTTGCTGTGTCCCTTGAGACATTTTACAGGCAGTAGTTATAAGACTTGTTGCTCTGTCAGCAGTAAAAATAACCAGACTATGTACCTATCTTAATGAAAGCAGAGATGCCTAAGAAGAAAGAGCCCTGCTGAGATCCACATTTTTCAAAAACTATCAGAAAGGAACTTACATCTTCTGTGAATTTGAACTCTGAAGGACTCAGCCAGATTGAGTCTGGTCCTTTTGGCCAAAAAGTGCCATCTGTTGCAGCTGATGTGCCAATGCAAATGCATGATCTGGGATGCTGCTTCACCCCCATGACCCAAGGTGTTGTTTTCTGTGCACTGTGCTCCAACGTGTTGTGCTGGAGCCACCGCTGCTGCTGGCCTCTCAGAAACAAACACTCTCACCAGATGCAGCAGAGCAATAGCTCCTGCGTGTTACTGACTAGGCCAGAGACAGGATGCAATGAAAGTAAAGCTGAGAAGGCTATCCTAAATGTACTATCCCAGAGGTTTTTAATCCTCTGAGAAACAGAGAGGACCCAGGTCCAGTCCTTCACCTCTCCAGTTAAAAGGGTCAGGTGGTAGGTGATGTGAGAGGTCTTGGCCTGAGAGCCTGGAGAGTGGCAGCCACTCAAAGGGGACAATGCTGGCTTTGGCAGACCAGTGTAAAGCAGCTTCATGTAATGACATGGCTATCTGATTCAGTAGTATTTTCAGCTGATACACAGCATAAGAAAAGACAGAACTTCCCTCCTCGCCTTACACAGGACATCGATGTACTGACATCCATGCACAATGACTCTGGATTGATTCAGTCAAGGAAGCCACAGGCCTCAGTTTGCAAGACCTGAGCAAGGCTGTTAACAATAGGATGTTTTGGAGGACTTTAATTCATAGCGTCACCATCGGCTGGAAGTGACTTGATAGCACTTTACACACATGCACATGCACACACCGTTGCCAGTCTGGACCAAAAAGTTCACGGAGGATGTTTTCACACACCAGAAGCAGAGCAGCCTCGTGTTTCAGCCAAGCATGGCAAAAGAGGCCCAGCACAGAATAGCCTTAGAGTGGGGTAAGAAATAGAACAACTAATTTATGAAGACCTTCTAGTTTAGACTGCTTAACTCCGTTTTTTGAAATAAAAATTGATAACAGCCTCTTTAAAACTGAGTAAAATGTAATGATGTAGCGGTGGAAAGTACCATCAAGTCACAACTATTATTTATCTATTATATGGCAGAGTTACACACAGGAAGCAGATGATAATATAAAATACATAACCAAGTAGATACAACAGGTATGCAGACAGATTGGGCAATCCCCCTAAATAGTAACAACTAAATATTCGATCCACTCAGTCGCAGCTGGGGAGAGTACAAAGTGCTCCATCACATCACCCTGGAAAGCATGACACTCCCATTCCTGTGGCAGATGGAAAATAGTTTGGCGGGCTGCACCACAATCACATTCGGGTTCTGGTATTATTTAAACCACAGGTCTGCACAACTGCCAAAGCCTGTTTGTATTCTATTAGCCATCTTCCATATTTTACATGGCAACTGCAAGTCAAATCCTGCAGGCTTCTCATTGGTGTTTATCAGGTTATGGATATCAGGCAGAACTGATTGCATCCATGTTCAAAACGATTCATTCCCTAGATTAAAATTTTGTGACTGCAAGATTTGTGCAGATCTTATCGTTGGGTGGTTCACAACGGACTTCTGGCAACCCCATAAGGCTTTTCAAGGCAAGGGACATTCACAGGAGGTTTGCCATGGCCTGTCTCCACCTCGTGACCCTGGTGTTCCGTGGATGTCTCCCATCCAAACACTAGCAAGGGGAGACCCTGCTTAGCTCCCAAGATCTTATTGGACTAACCTGGGCTATGATACTCATGTATAAAATCTTGCCAAGTCAATCAGCCTGTGCATTTCATCTCCTTTCTTTTATTCTTTTTTAAAGGAGTCTGGGAAAGAAAAGGAATTGGTAAGCACTGCTTTTTAGCTTCAAATAAATCCTCTGCTATCTTTTTCATCAGGCGGTTTATTATTTTTTTCTGAGACACGTCAACAGTCTTGGATCTGTCAGTTGCTGTTGCTCTAATGTCAGTGATCAAGCCAATTGCTTAGCTGAATCAGACAGCATCTGTACTGCAGATTCACTCAGCAGCATCCAAATTGCTGATGGAACCTGTCATTATGAAAGCAGTTCCAGTCCCCCATCCAGTTCATAGGACTCTTTTCTTGGCCTCTAAAGCTCATTATCCCATGCTAAGAGAAGGTATCTAAACTGATATCACAGAAGGGCTTATGTTCTTTATGCTGCCTTAAGACTTCTATGGCATTAAGAGAGGAAGGGCTTATTCTGAACAGCAGTGGGATTAGTGTGCCTCCACCACAATGATTTGTAATACGTATTACTCTGGCTTTTTCACAGCATGAGAAACACAGTGGATGCCACAGTCATGGCCAAACTCATTGTCATGAGAAGGGCCAAGGTCATGGGCAATGTCAAGGACAAGGTGAGAGTCCGAAGTGTCCTACTCACTGCCACGGCCAAGCTTCTGGAGACGGACAGCACAAATGAAGCCTACCTGGATCAAGTGCCATTTAGCACAATACCATACAAATGCCATCCAATTACTTTTTTATTCAGAAATACTTATTAAGCTTTGAGGAAACAGGAACCTTGGTTGTGTTGTGTCTCTCCTACCTTTATCACTATCAATCCATTTTAATAGTCATTAAAAAAAATTAACTTGTGGCTGGTTTTGTTTTCTTTTTTTAATACCACTTCCAGGGTGAATCTTGAACTACCCACATATGTTGAGAGGCTGTTTTCTAGAACTGTGTAATGCAGAGGAATATTAAGTGATTTCTAAATAATGGATCAAGATGTACAGTCATAGGACTGCTCAGTTACATGGTTAATCTTTTCACTGATTTCCTTTAAGGATTATTAACTGTAAAATGCTTTAGGTATGAAGGAGTCTAACTAATTTTTACTTCTTCAGATTCTTGGAAATATGTTTTATGTTACTATTCAAAATTATTTTTGTCATCTATGATCATGCAATAAATTTATATTACTACTGCTACACTAGGTGGATCTCTGGGCAGCCATGAGTGGGTGTAAACCCTGATAAAATGTTTGAAAACAAGTGCCTTAGAGGTTACCCATCTTCTTTTTCCTCCCAGCTCTGTTGTGGGACCAATTGAGATATACACTAGCAATCCACATGTATCAGTAACACAAGGTGGGAGATAAGATCTTCAAAGAAGATTAAGAAAACCCAATTTTGAATTGAGGGAGAGACATTCAGGCTAACTACTTATAAGGAAGGTAAAGGTTCCAGGTATAAGGAATTGTCCAGAAACCCTACAGGGATTTTATTTTAATAGGATGTGGAGTACTTCCTGTTATTGAAAATGATTTTTTTTATTGCCTGATGGGATTTTTAAATTTATTCCTACTTTTTGAGAGGGGCTTCCAAAGTGGCTCACAGCAGCCAGAAATCCATCCAAATAAACAGGGAATTAAAATAAAGCTTTAAAAAGAATTGTAACCAGAGGTGCAATTGTTTCAGATATTTGAAACTGGTAAAAATGCCCCATCCTCTTTAATCTCTCTTTGCCAAATAGTTGTTATGACAGTAATGTTAAGAAAGTAAGACCATATTTATTCAACCGACTTATTGCAGAGACAATGAGAGGCTCCCTTTCAAAATACAATTTATTATTTAATGTTTACAGCATGGCTTTAACATTTAGAGAAACAATTAAAAAGTGACCAGGCAATAGTTATTGGGACCCATCGGTAGTGACTGATATCACGACACTAACCCACCGTTAGATGGCTTTGCCCCCTTGTTGGACAGGATGCGTTGAGAGCCTAGAAAAGACGGTGAGCCCAACTGTCCAGCAGCACCGTCCGTCGCCTCAACTCCCCCTCCCCCTCCCTTTGCTGCTATTGGACCACGTGCCCGCCTCGGCCCGGTCCCCTCCCCAGTCGTCTCTTGCAGGGTTAGCGCAGGCGCTTTGCTGGCCGAGGACGCAGCGGCTGCAGCGCTGGAAACAGCGTTCAGCACCGCGGAGCTGCGGACAGCGCCTTCCTCCCGCCGCCTCAGGACGGCGTTCGCAAGCCGGCAGGAAAGGGCGCCGAGGGCCATGGAGGGTGCGGCGGGCTCGCAGTCGCTGGACCCGTCGGCTGCCGGCGAGATGGCAGAGGCGACGCGCCCGGAGAGAGGGGGCTGCTGTTCCTCCAGGTAAGGCTCGGATGCCAGGCGTGGACCATGGGCTCCTGCAGGTCCGGCCGGGTGCTTCTTCTCCAGCCCTTGTGCCCTCGGGGTCCTCCCTCTTTCCCCCCTCCCCTCCCACCCCCCAGATCCCAGACAATGGAGGCGATCTCCTCTGGGCGAAGGGAGGCGGGGAAGGGGGGAGGGACCTGCTGCATCTACCAACTCCAGTCCGTGGGTCCCCCTCCCTTGGCATTGCAGGGCCAGGGCTGGGCGGGCGGCTCGGGGCTTCATGCCCTTCCTAATGCAGGTCACTGGGGCAGGAAGGACCTCTCTTCTCGAGAGTCTCAGGGTTCAGCTCCGCTTCGTGCATTGTTTTCTCCAGGCGCGGGCGAGGCTGTTGATCGCTTGGCTAGTGAGGGATTCCGCCCAAAGCTCTGGTCATTTATCCCCAGTGTCACTTCAGGAAGCAATACCTGACTAAACTGGGGGTTGCCGCTTCAACTGGAACAGGGTGATGTCTCTGAGCACGCTCTCCTAACGATAGCAAACGAGCTCATCAGCACGTCTGTTTGTCCGCAGCCGTAGGCCTCTTGACCCGGGATTAAAGAGAGGGACGTCACCTGCGATCCTTGACAAGAACCTGCCGTTTGTGACAGGAAGGATTTTCTCTCCCAGGCCCAGAATAAAACAAAGCAAAAGAGGAGCCTGTCTACCCTTGCGCCACAAACAAAAGAAAAGGCAGGCAAAGCTCACTCACGGCCAAGCCCGAGAAGGAGGAGCAGAGGCTGGGCCGGGCAGGCGAGTCTTAACTAGGCTATAGTGGGGTCTGTAATTCTGGCTGACCCTGCAGCGCGCAAGACAAGTGCCTGATCGGTAAGGAGCACAAACCCTACCATCCTCATAACTAGAGCTCTGGGAGTATTGTTTTGCTCTGCGGGGTCCGTGGGAAGGAAAGCAGACATTATCAGAAGGAAATATCCTAATGATAGTCATCAGGGAAGAGAGCAATCCAGAGCTGGGATATTCAGGAAACACTGATTGAGAGATCGCTCTTCCTTGGATTATTGTCATTGCTTTTGAGTAATGTGTCTCTGTGTGCATGGGCACAATCAATGCATATAGGGTATGGATTATATCTGCAGATTTGCATCACTTCATTAATAGATTTAATGACTGATCCCTCCACCCCAATTTACTTATGCATGGGGCCAAGACTCAAGATAAATAGACATGCCAGAGATATGTTTGCTCCCTCTTTCCTCTGCCAAACGTTTTGAGAACTAATTAAAATGCTTTTCCCAGACTGCAACCAAACCTGACAGATATTTTGCCTTCCAACTGAAATTATGGTTTCCCAGTGAACAATATGAACTACAGGCAATTGGCAATTATGCTAACTGGTGCTCAATATGGAATTGAACTCAATTTTGAGTTTATCTCAGAATTCATGAGGGATGGACCTGTTAACAGCTTCAGGTGGGTAGCCGTGTTGGTCTGAAGCAGCAGCACAAAGTTTGAGTCCAGTGGCACCTTTGAGACCAACAAAGTTTTATTCAAGGTATGAGCTTTTGTGTGCACATGAAAGCTTATACCCAGAATTAAACTTCGCTGGTTTTAAAGGCTGCGATTCATGATATCTAAATAGAATCTCCACATCGACAGCACATAACACACACACATTCCATGGAGTATGCATACAAATCCCAGATGAACAGTTGCCTCTGTGTCCTGCTTGCAAGGTTCTTGAATGATCACTGTTGGAAACAGATCACTAAACTAGAACACCTGTAGTAGGAGTCACTTTTTATTTTTTAATATCATTATATTTTAAACTTGAATCTTCCACAGCATTGGTGAACTGTAAACATTTTATCCTTGAAGTCACTCCCAGATTTGATTAAAAAGAAATAATTGATTAAAAAGAAATAATTATATATGTATAGCGATGTCACTCTTGTCCAGTCTTTCTAGCAGGGGCTCTCTGGGGTCTTTCACATTACCCCCTACCTGACCCTTTTACCTAGAGATGCCAGGGATTAAACCTGGGAATTTCTTAATGTAAAGTGGATGCTCTGCCTCTGAGTCACATCCCTTTCCCTAGATGACCACTTGTTCAGGATGGATAGTAGCTTTTGTTTGTTAAACTGCAAATTACCTCATCCTCAGAAAGGTGTGTGCATCACTGTGGAAAGTGCAATATATATTAGTGACTTGAAGTGATTGATTATAAACCAATTCATTATAAATCACTTGATTATAAACCAATTGATTATGAACCAATTATAAACCAATTGACTATAAACCAGACTTGAAGTGATTGATTGTAAATCAGATTGATTTAAGGGGATTTTTAGAGCATCAGTTAGTTGACTCTTGAGGTCAAAGAAGAGCATAATCTAATGGAATATGTGCACATGAGCTCATACATATACAACATCTTCTCATGTAGTACTGGATTAAACACAGAGTGCCATCCTAAACAGACTTCAATGGTCTTAGAAGGCTACCTTGGTACCTCCCAAGATCTTTTCCTACAAATATCAGAGATTGGACAACTAATATAATATTCTATGGGACTCGACTGTGCGACTGAACAACAACACATTTATGGAAATATTGAAGACACAGAAAAAACAAATGGGAAGAATGGAAACATTTCCAGCATTTGCTTTGCTATCAATACCACACAAATAAAACCATGCAAACACAATAAAGAACTTGCCATTTTCCTTGTACATGGCACTGACAATCTGAGAGTTGCTTTAAGTAGAGATGTTCACTGCCTCTCCACAGAGAAAATCTCTCAGATCCTTATACCAGCTGCCCAATTCGGTTAGGGCCCTTTGCTGCAATGTATAAATAAAGCATTAGAATTCTGTGCTGGGCCAGATGAAAGGTCCATGTAGCTCATCATACTCTTTCCAGCAGTTTGCTACCCTTGAGCAGCTCATATAAACAGCAGGATACTGGTATTCTTTGCCCATTGTTTTTATTAGGCTACGGTAGTCTGCATATCTGATTGGAACAATTGCAGGAGCATCATCATGAGTAGCAGAGTCCACCTAGTAGAAAACTATGTAAAACAGTCAGTGACCGTTGTCTATTTTGGGAAGTAACAAATTTAGCCATCAGAGAGAAGGATGCTTCAACTGGAGGATCATCAAAGGGGTCTTTGCTTGAGGGGTAGGGTCTGCTTGCCCTCCGTCTACCAGATAATATTGATTCTTTGGCTTCCATTTATTCTTTGGTGTAGCAATCTCAGCTTTATTCAAGACCACCTTTTGTTTTTTCCTACAAGAGACCTGGGTGTCTCCCTGAGTGCTGGAAAGAATTTGACTAGATGCTGCCCTTCATGTTCATAAAGGGAGAATGCTGCTTGTTTTCTCTCTCCTTTGTCTAAGTGAACTGGTGCAACCTGCAAACCTATTTTGCACCCAGAACCATCTACTTTCATTCCAGAGAGCCAGTTTGGTTAAGTGCGTGGACTCTAATCTGGGAGAACCGGGTTTGATTCCCCACTCCTCCACTTGCACCTGGCTGGATGACCTTGGGCAAGCTGTAGTTCTGATAAGAGCTGTTCTTGAAAAAGAGCAGGTTCTGTCCGAGCTCTCTCAGCCCCACCTACCTCACAGGGGGAAGGAAGGGGAAGGGAAAGCAGTTTGTAAGCTGCTCTGAGACACCTTTGGGTAGTGAAGGGCGGGGTGTAAATCCAATCTCTTCTTCTTCTTCATTTAATCTGCAGCACATCCTGTTTTCCATTTTAAGACTACCACTTTTGAATTTGGGCTTTGCCATCATATCTTGGAACAGATTTACTTTCTTCCCATTCCCCTTTTTGTTTTGTTACTGAACATCCAGGCCAATGAAGACTCTAGAGAACTTGAAAGTCTGCACACTATTTTGTGATGTTTTGATTGGTCTTAATAAAGGGTATTATATGACTTCTGTCTTTTTTGGAATTTGTCAGTGTACCAGTGCAGCAACTTGATCACCCCATGTACATTTAAGACCTCCTCAGTCTCTGTCCTGCGCATTCTCTTGGTTTACGGTGAGAGACTTTTTGCTTTGCCCTGTATCTCATTGATCAGTGAGGTCTTTTGTTAGTCACAATTTGGCTGGTATTCCAATCGTCTTCTTTCTGTCCAGCACCTTCAAACTGGGTGCTGTGTTCTTTCATTACTCTCTTTGTGATTGAGCTGTTTTGCTCCCCCTGTCTGGTAAAGAGCTCTGTAGTGTTTGCTACAAGTAGATCCAATAAAAGATATGCTCACTGAGCTAGTCCTTTGTTTCAAAATCCCTCTGGAATACGCTGTGCAAGTCTCGAATGCCAAATCTCTGCATGTTCAAAGCTGTATCATTACTCACTCTGCCCAAAGTGGTATCAATACTGGCTTAGCCCCAGCACATAAAACTCACTTTCAGCCTGCTTGCCCATACTGATAGTGTGTGTGTGTGTGGGGGGGTACTAGCCAGGCAAACGGTGCGCCTAAGCCTTAACATAACCCACCTTTCCTTGGTGGCTTAGTCAAATCCAGGCTACTGGTATTTCTGTACCATAGCAACACTTGACCAGATCTGTTAGTCCCTTTGCAAAGAGAGGTATCTCTGACAAGAGACACATAATGTCAAATAAATTGGATAAAACTTAAACACAAGAGAAAGCAATGGACAATAGCTGAGTATCATTGATATATTTAACATGGCCAAAGCTTTGGATACTTAAATCCAGAGACTGGAGCCTCAGGTTTGCAGAAAAATCTAAAATCTTTTTTTAAATAATATTTTTTTATTAAATTTTATTAAATAATAAAAGCAGCATATATAACTTTAAGAGATTCATGTCCTCTCAGTGGCCATTCTAAGGGTTGCTATGCAACCACAACAGTATTGTCATCTGTCAGGCACTGGTTTCTGCAGTAAAATGCAGGAGAAGTGGGTGGGCCCCTTTTCAGACCTGTTTTGGACATTGAGGGGGGGGGGACTCAATGTGGCCATGTTAGGCAGCAGCCACTGAGCAACTAGATACCACACAACTTGTATTACTCACCCAGGACTGGCTTCTTACTACTGTTAAACACTTGCAAAAATAAGGACAGTTCTGCAGATTACAACAATGGAAGGCAGATGAGTAACATTCTCAAACTCCAAGTGCACGTAGAGCTCATGCCCCCATGGAGGCGACTGTGAGATGTCTGGTTTAAAAAGAAAAGGCATCATTGGATTAATGCATGGAACTGAATTATTATTGACCAGTTGTTTATTTTTCTGGGCAAGATGCTTGGCAAAGAGGGACAAAAATGAAAGTTACCTAGTTCCTTAGCAGTGTGGCTACAGACTCATTTGTGGTACTGATAATGTCTTAATTGCTCTAGTGGATGATCTACAAGTGCAGATAGATGGGAGGAGAATGGCCTTGTTTTGTTGTTTGTTTGTTTTTTAGATTGACCTTTTTAATTAAACTGCATTGAACAAAACAAAGAAAGCAATACATAGTACAATAATACACAATGGAAAATACATATTAATTCCAATTTACGGTCAGTTTTCCAAATTGTATATTAAAATTCCTAGAGTGACAGATTTTTTGAACCTAAAATTAGATAAATAGATGAATAAAGTTACAATTGTAACAAGTCAATAGGATACACATTATTTGGTACTTTATCATTTGAGACCATGTATTCTAACAGAGAATACCAGACCGCTAAAAAACGGTGTCTGTGTTTGGTATTATCAGCTTGCATGTTATTATAAGCTATCTTTTCCATAACATAAAATTGCCAGATCTTATCATACCATAAGGTGACTGAAGGGGGCAGATTATTTTTCCATTTAACAGCAATTGAGGCTCTGGCTGCTGCTAGCAGAAAATCAATTAATATTTTCTTTGACTTTTGTAAATTACAATCCTCCCACAGAGATAGTAATAAAAGTTCTGGTCTTTTTGGAAGAAGACAACCTGTTATAGTGTTAATATGTTTGATTATCAAATCCCAAAAGTGGGTTATATGCAGACATGACCACCAGCAATGGAAGAAGGAGGCTATGGAGCCACATCCCTTCCAAGATAGTAAGCTCGTAGAAGGATAAATATTGTGCAATTTCTGCAGTGATAGATAACACCATGTTAAAATCTTGAATGATTGCATTTTGATATTAATAGATTTTGACTGCAAAGTTGAAGAGTTCCAGATATATTGTTGGCTAGATAAAGTCGCGTTACAATCCTGCTCCCAACTTTTTTGGAAAGAAAATGACACATGAGTATCAATTTGTCCCAGTATCTTATATATTGTAGAAATCAGCCCTTTAAAGGAGTTAGTTTCAGCCTTTATAAGAGTTTCAAATGGGGTAATAGGTCTCATTCTAAGACTAGTAAACAGCGGGAAGGCTAATAAATACTGTAATTGCAAATATTGATACCAAGGTAGTTTGAAGCCTGCTTTTTTATCCAGTTCAGTTTTATCCATTATAACACCTTTTCTAGAGATATCTACTATTCTTGTTAAACTAGCTTCCTTCCATTTTATAAAAGCAATTTTGACCCATATGAAGATAATAAAGATGGAGTAGAAACAAGTTTCAAACATTTTGCATCCCATATTTTTAGTAAAGGTGTGAGAAAATCTGCTTTATTTATACTTGCAGGTCTGTGTTGTTTTTTACTCCACATCACATCTTGCAGAGATAGTGATGGAGTATAACCTTGTTCTATTTGTTTCCAATCAGGAACAGCCATGGGAGAAAGCAGCATCACCAAGTGTGATAGCTGAGCTGCCTCATAGTACCTCTTCAGATCAGGAAAACCCATTCCTTCCATTTTTGTTGATTGACTTAGAATTTTAAAACTGATTCTTGGTCTATGAAAACCCCATAGGAATCTATTCAGTGTTGATTGCCACTGTTTAAAGTAAGTGTCAGCTATTATAATTGGGATAGTCCTAAAATAAAATAAAAGTTTGGGGAAAGCAAAAGCTTTAACCAGATTAAGTATATCTGCCAATGTTAACAGGAGTTTATTCCACCTTTGAAGGTCAGACTTGATTTCTTTGAAGTTTTTTATATGGTTGACTTTCAGGTTATCTTTTAGCTCCCATGTGATCCAGACTCCAAGTTGACGCCAGGACTCTGTTATCCATTTATAACAAAAAAAAAAATCAATACATTTTTTAGTATTTGGTGTAACACCAATTGGGTATAACTCGGTCTTATTTAAATTGACCTGTAGACCGGAAACCTCTTTAAATTGTTTCAAAACTTTATCGACTTCAAATAAGAATGTAGCAAGGTTTGTTAAATATAAAGACATATCATCTGCAAAGAGACAGAGGCCTTGTTGAATTTCCTGTGTCTCTCAGCCGGTTTTGAAAGCATTGATCATGGTAGTCTTTCTGGGTCACCTACCTAATTTGGGAGTTTGGGGCACTGCATTATGGCAAACCTACTCCTACTTGCCCAGCAGAATCGATGCTGGGAGAACTGCTACTCTGCCCTGTGGGTCTTCTCCAGTGAGATTCTGTGGAGTATGACCTTGGCCTAATAGTCTTTAACACCTTCACGAAGCCACTGGAAGATATGACATGAAGTGCCTTTGGTGTGCTGGTGATATTCTTCTCTACTGCTGCCTTTAAGCAGAGCCAGATATATTGGTAGAAGCCCTGAACAGATTTCTGGAACGAGAAACAGGTGGGACTGAATAAATCATGGCTTGGTCAAAGCAAGATCTTCATATTGGGAGTATGAGGTCCAACTGACCTGGGAACGTGTGGTTCCCCAGTGGCAGTCAAGGATCAGGTCACAGTCTGAGGAGCTTTTGGACTGCTCATGGAATTCCATGTCCAGGAGTGCCATTTACCATCTTGAGCTGATACCTACCTCTGCTCCTAGAAAAATGGTGAGTTGCTACCATGATGCATGACTTGGTAACGTCCATGTTGGAATGGTTTAATATGCTCTGGGTGAAGCTACCTTTGAAGACAATTTGGAAACTTCAGTTAACTCAAAATGTGGCAGCCTGAAGAAGTGAGCTATAGACAATATATAAAATTGATATTAAAAGAACTGCATGAGGTTCCTTCCATATGAAGAAGAAGAGAAGAAGAGATTGGATTTATACCCCACCCTTCACTACCCAAAGGTGTCTCAGAGCGGCATACAAACTCCTTTCCCTTCCCCTCCCCACAACAGACACCCTGTGAGGTAGGTGGGGCTGAGAGAGCTCTTGACAGAAACTGCTCTTTTTCAGGAACAGCTCTTATCGGAACTACGGCTTGCCCAAGGTCATCCAGCCAGGTGCAAGTGAAGGAGTGGGGAATCAAACCTGGTTCTCCCAGATTAGAGTCCACGCACTTAACCACTACACCAAAATATGAACTTGCTTCCCCCCTTGCTGTTTGCTAAGAACCCTGGAGAAGGATCCAAGTCCTGTTTTAGTGCCAAACAGCAAGAGACATAAGAACATAAGATGAGCCCTGCTGGATCAGACCAGTGGTCCATCTAGTCCAGCCTCCCATCTCACAAAGTAGCTAATCAGTTCCTCTGGACAGCTAACTACAGGGCATAGAGACTGGGAGAATCCATGGCTGGATTAGACGAAGGAACAAAAGTTATGGAAATGAGTCACTGCTATTTACAGCTGACAAGTTGGGTTCAGTAAGAGGGGTGTTAATGAGCATGAAGATGGTGAAATGAGGGACCCGTAAAGCTGCTTGGTGGTGTTGCATGAACTCTGCAATTTATTCTGGCCAAGGGTTGTACAAGAGATCACCAGGCTCAAAGGATTCCTTACTCTCCCTCTGCACCATCTCTTGTCTCTTTTTGTCTCTGCATTTTAACTTGGCTTTGACATCACACAGTATGAAACATCACCTAGCAATATCCAGCCTGCACTGTGACCACAGGAGTCAGACTCACTCACTCATTAATGTGATGCTTCAGCAGCTGCTTTAATGGACTCAAGAGTCTCACTTTGAAAGCTAGTTGGCCATTCTTCTCCAGAACATATTCTGTCTTATAGTGGGAAAGCAAACCTTGCCAATCATAAATCCAATTCCTGTTTTGTTGTGAAAGAAACACGAATGTCACTCTTTCAAAACTACCAGATTGCAGAAAGTTCCAGGCCCTCCATCTGCAGTGGGGTGGCCCCATATCCATATGCCATGCATGGGTAAAATGACTCACACCCTCCACCCGCAATGAAATAATATAATTCTTGTGTCCATCTGTACAAAGATCCTCCAAAGACAGGCTCTCACAGATGGAAGAACAGAAGCCAAGTGTATGCCTTGCCCAAGATCTCCTACTCAATCTGCGGTGTCACAACATAGTATGTGGGCGGTTTAGCAAAATCAGGGGGAAGGAACCAGTCTGGGCAAGACTAAAATCTCAACTCTGTCATAGACTCAGCAAATCCGAGAATAAGAGCACAGCACCTAAACACAGCCAAAGAACTCTTCCAGCCACATTTCTGTCTTCTTTTTACAGCTCCTTTTTACTTTTTTGGGAGTCTAGAAGAAGAAGAGGAAGAGGTTGGATTTATATCCTGCCCTTCACTACCCGAAGGAATCTCAGAGCGGCTTACAAACTCCTTCCCTTTCCCCTCCCCACAACAGACACCCTGAGGTAGAACAGCTCAAGTTTTCAAGAACAGCTCTGACAGAACTACGGCTTGCCCAAGGTCATCCAGCAGGTGCAAGTGGAGGAGTGGGGAATCAAACCCGGTTCTCCCAGATTAGAGTCCACGCACTTAAACCCTGCACCACACAGTCTACAGCCAAGGAAGCCCAAATAGCCTCTAGTAAATTTGTATTTCAAGGCAGGGCAGGACTGAGGAGTACTAGATGGGCCTTTGTAATCTTATGCACCTGGAATTAAGCCCAGTGAAACACTGTGCACCTTGGGGCCAAACTAGATGATACATCTGCCAAGAGTCAGGTCGGGGTTCCCTGACACAAATTGCAGACATGCCTGGGTTGGAGCGCCACCATTTCTTTAGAGGCGTGTTCACACAGTACACTGTGTTCATTTTTCTCCAGCATGGGTATGCATAGCATCAGCATGCTTTTGGCAAGTGTGGGGACCAACAAATCAGGTGCTGTGTTGCCCTTCTGTCCATGCTTCAGGTTCTTTTTAATTTTTTAAAATGACACAGGTCATTTATGCAATGGAATATTCATCATTTTTAATTAAATTGAAAATTGTTTCAAGGGAGTGAGTTTGTGACTAACACAGATGCCAGCCAATCAATGCTGTGTACAGCTGACTTCTTCTGCAAATACCCCAAGCCAGTTTCCCCCAGCACAGTTCTGGAAAGAAGATTGTTCACTTGAACCACACGTGCTTCCCCAGAGAGCCCCCCACCACCACACACACTCAAACAATGTTCCCTTTGTCTTGGCCTCCTTCATTTCTGTTCTCGCCTCCTTTATTTCTGGTCAGAACAAGAATCTTCTCGGTACTGGCCTATGAAAATGACAGGGAGACAAATAAGAGGCACACAAGCAGCTGAAATGCAAAAATTAGAGCTCCTGGCTCCCACCTTCTCTTTGCTCTCTGCTCAGGCGAATCTCTCTCTTGTTTCTCTCTTTGTTGCATCCAGCTGGGCTAGACAAAATGGAGCAGTTAGGTCACCGCTTTGAAGCTGCAGGCTGCTACTGTTTTGTGGTTGGGAGAACTGTTCCACTCACACTGTAGCCCCAACATTGCTAAATACATAGTGCAGCTACAAGTGGGAATCACTGAGCACCCCAGTCTCTTCTGGTTGCTCTTTTCAGTTGCATCCTCACCGTTTGATTAATGGATGAACATATGTAGGACATTATTACAGAGTTTTTTAAACAGTACCGCATGAAGATTAAAGAGCCTTGTCATATTGTCTGTTGCTTAGAAAAATCATAGTGATGTGATGCCCTAATAAAAAGATACATAAATTGCTGTTAATACATAGAGCTGGTCATTCTGTTCAGCAGTGGCGGCTGTAACAGAAATATTTAATGAGCTGGAAAGCCAGCACTAATTGGCTTAGCAGGCAGTTAATTGGCCTGTCATTTTGCTTAAACAAGCAGGTGTGAAACTACACTTAGCAAATATGGCTCTTCCACATCCTTTAATATTTTTATTCTGAACTGTGGAATCTTTGAACTAGTTCTAAAAAAAATTCTTTCCAGTTTCATTTGTTAGAACTTGGGCCTTTTAAAAAACCCACTTCCCTTTGCATGAGAATCTAGCATTTCTATCAACACATGTTCCAACTGATGCCAGCATGAAAACGAGAAACTTGCATTTAGAAAAATGAAATTGATTGTCAAAGGATTCTAGCAGGATCTTGTAGGTGACTCAAAATGTCTTGGGGCCTATATTCAAATTACAATGAGCACTGTGTATGCTTGTTTTACAATGTCATCTTGTTTCTTTTAGCTTTTTCTTCAATGTATGACAACAGAAATTGGCAATTTAAAAAATCTAGCTTTTTCTAGCAATTTCTCAGTTCCTGCTATCATGGTTTATGGTCTGTAAAGCTGCCAGTTAACATGCTTGCCGATGAATTTTATATCTTGCTCTAGAAAAATCAATAGCTGACTCCTCCCCTTTTCCTAGCTACAGAACATAAACATATGTTAGGATCTAGTATGCAGTCTGGTGTTGTGTGTGTGGTGTTTAGAGAGTCGGACTAGGATCTGGGAGGCCTAGGTGGAATCTCCACTCATGCCATGGAAGCTTGCTGGGTGACCTTGGGCCAGTCACATGCACAGGGTTGTTGTGAAGATAAAATGGAGGAGGGAAAAACAATGCAAGCCACTTGGGGTCCCCACTGGGAGGAAGGTGGGGTATACATATTTTGATGCATTTTCCCCTGAATCAGAAGGCCAGTGTGATCTAAATTCAAAGGGCAAGTGTTGACCAGTAGATAAAAATGCCCATCACTGCATTAAAACCTTGAGGTATAAAATTAACAAGTGTTGACAGGGTAAATATTCCAGAAGAAAGAAAAATACAGTAATTTTGTTGTTTGCTGTCTTCTCGGGGCACTGTAAGGGAAAGAGAAGGTGTGAGAATATGTTTGACCTGGTAAATGAAAACTAAATTAAGCCTGCAGGAGTTCTTTATTTTTCGGATCCAGCTTCCTGGCAAGTTGAGAACACACCTTTACGGACTGCAGAACTGCTATGCTGATTCCTTGTGTTTTTCCAAAATCACAGTGATCTGGTAGTTTTAATTTTCTCTCTAGAGACAGATCATGGTGTGGTGAATATAAACCAGCACAGAATTAAAGATTATCTATATGTGGGAATTCACCAGTAAACTGTAGCTTGAATAGGATCTGAAATCAGTGTAGTGGCTGAGATATTTAAGAGCAAGGGGACAACTTGCTGTTGAGAATAATACAGACACCTCAAGACTGAGTCTGAGGATTCAGACACTGTTTTCAAACCATTAAAGGACTAACATTATCCAAGGGTGTAGACTTTCCAATTTCCCGGGGGGGGGGGCTGGGGCTGGGCCAGAGGCATTGCTTTGCTAGGAGCAAGGGTGGCTCCCGGGGGAGGCTGAGCACCTTCCTGAAAATTTCGGCGGGGGCTGAAGCCCCGCCGCCCCCACGAAGATTACGCCTAAGCAGCAATCATGTGGTTGATGAACACTGAAGGGATACATATGAAAAGATACAAGGAACCATACTTTCAAATGTCAAAACACCCTTCATCATAATATGCAAGTAGGTTTGGAGATCCCCAAGCCTGTATATCTCAGTCTTATATCCCAAACTGGGATATAAGGGCTCAGGGATTTCCATGCCTACCTGTATCTGATAAAGACAACTTTTTTGTGGGTTGTGTGTGTACTTGCATGCCTGGAAGTCATGGTAACTTCTGGCGACCCCTAGTGGGGTTTATATGTTTCAGAGCGGTGGCTTGATTGCCTCCCTCTGCATCCCAGCGCAGTATTCCTTGGAGGTCTCCCTTCCAATTACTTGCCAGGGTCAGCCCCACTTAGCTTCTGAGATCTGGTGAGATTGGGCTTGCCTGGGCTATCCAGGTGAGGTTGATGGAGAGAACTTTGACTCTTGAGATATTATACCTAAGGTTGCCAATCTCTAGGTGGCCTCTGGAGACCTCTCGCTATTACAGTTGAACTGCAGACAACCAGGACAAAATGCAGACAACCTGGAGAAAATGGCTGCTTTGGGGAGTGGACTCTGTGGCATTATACCCAGCTTAGGTCCCTCCCCACCCCAAACTCCGCCCTCTCCAGGCTCCATCCTCCAGATCTCTAGGTATTTCTCAACCTGGAGCTGGCAACCAAACTTATACCCAAAAATCTTGTTGGTCTCTAATGTGTCACTGGACTCAAATCCTGCTCTTCTACTGCAGACCAACACAGCTATGCACCTGAAACTGTCCTTTTCATATGTTGCTTTGCAAACACAAGGGCTAGCAGCTTGCATCTAAAAGTCCTCTTTTTTTGCTGTTCTATAAATAAAACACATAGTTTTCTAAACAAAAAAGTTCAGCAAAAGTTGTCCAGTAGCACCTTGAAGACCAACATGATTTTTTCCTGCAGTACTGAAAACACATGATCAGCATCTTAAGAGGGCCTACAGTTTACATGGCCAGAATTAATCAAACACCAATTTTCCATTGAATTCTTCTAAATTCAGCCTCTTATCTCAAACATGGATTGTCATTGTTAATTTTCCCATAGCACTCTAACCACATCCATACGCTGTCTCTAATGCCGGAAGTTGGGAATTCACATAACCTGTCTTTATTTCTTTTTACAGAGAACAAATAAATCCAGAACCTTGTCAAAACTGTCTTAATGTGCCAGAGATCAGGAAGACGGAGTCAAGTCACAGTGGAGCTAACTGGGAAAGGAGATGTCCGGTCCATCACTGCCCAATCGATACTTCTCCCAGCTCAGTGAGATACCACCAGCCCTCATCCAGCCATATGCATGCACCAATATCCACTCGATCCAATGGCCAAGTGCCATCTGGCTCCCAGGACTCTTTTCAGCCTCACCTGTATTATCATTGCAACCAGCAAGAAACCCGAAGCAGCTATGCCTTGCCCCATCTGCCTGGGCACGGGGAGAGAGCTACGTTGTGCTCTCATCACTCTAGTGGAGATTTGTCATCCTCTCCTCAGCATGAGACCACTGAAAGCAGATGGAAGCAGTGGCCACAAGACCAGCAGCAGTTACGGCGGATGCAACACCACATTGTAACAGTGAGGTAAGGCTTAATTTTGACAGCAAACGGAATGTCTCCTTGGACTTCTGTAGGTTTACAGAAGAACAATATGAAGCATTTCACCATGTCTCATCTCATGTGATTTGGGGGGGGGGGTTAATACATGTAAGATGTTTTGTATGTACACCTCTAGTTGTAAAGTACCTGCAGATGTGTAAATATTCATTCGGGGAACCAGGAATTGGTTATGATGCCCTATCTGGTGTGCATTTTAATGGCAAATATGAGTTTGCAACCACATAACATATAAGGTTCCACTGTGTCCCTGATTTAAAGTTATCCTCAGATGTGAATTTCAAAACCCAAATCTGGTGGTTTGCAATTCATACTCAAAAAATGATGGTCACAGTCACAGAACAGACCGCAAAAAGAAGAAACTGTGAGGTAACTGCGCTAGATAATATTTCAATAATAATCACAAAAGTGTACAAAAATGTGTGCAGAAAATTATATAAATATACAAGACAATAAATGATGTGTTGACGATGGTCTCCGGAATGCTCTATCGTTTCGATACTGTTCTTCTTCCGAGAATGAATGAAAACAGCGACTCTTGGTCTGTCTTTTCAACTAGTGGGTATCAAAAATCCATAATATTCACCGATGTATCATGACTTAATTGCAACAGTTTCTCTGACAGAATGTCTCTTGCAATTAAGTCATGATACATCGGTGAATATTATGGATTTTTGATACCCACTAGTTGAAAAGACAGACCAAGAGTCGCTGTTTTCATTCATTCTCGGAAGAAGAACAGTATCGAAACGATAGAGCATTCCGGAGACCATCGTCAACACATCATTTATTGTCTTGTATATTTATATAATTTTCTGCACACATTTTTGTACAATTTTGTGATTATTATTGAAATATTATCTAGCGCAGTTACCTCACAGTTTCTTTCGTCTTTTTGCAGTTTGCAATTCATAGTCAAATCTGAATTGTGAAATGTTGCTGAGTTTTGAATTGGTGCAAGATTTCATTTAATCTCTAAGTTTAAAGGTCATAGTATATCCTTCATGGCAAGAGTGCTGCTATGTAGATCCCTTAATGTCGGCTGATGCCGCCATGGTTTGGGTTGTGTTCTTCCCGCTTCCCCTCCTTCTCTCCGCTCCCCTCCCTTCTCCTGGAATGCGCTCCAGGTTTCTTCCCGTTATCTCTGCTGTGGCCTTGAAGCTGTGCTCGGCTGCACCGCTTTTTCCCGCTGAGAGCCAAGGGCCATTTTCTTTTGAGCGCGATTGCGTGCTCTTGCTTATTTGTCTGCGCCCATCAGGGGGACCTTATGAACTAGGTATAATAGCTTGTCTTCCCGCCTAAACCTCCATTCATGACACAAAGTGTGTCATATGATGACCTGAGTGTCTTTCTCAATAAACTGCACCTTTATCAAGGAACATTGTTGAGCTTGATTGACTTGGGACTCTGACACTTGACCTCTTTGCTCCTGCCTGTCTTGTTCTTGAGACACTGCAGGGATATATCTCCCTGGCGGCATGCAGTTGTTAATCTTTATAACAACCTTGTACTTTACCTGATCTATACGGAAGTAAGAGCAATTGAGTTGATATAATGGGATATCAAGTAAGCTGCTGTATGTGGGAGAATTTCAAGTATGACCCCCTGGGACCTCTTGCTGTTCTGCTGAAAAAACATCATAGTCAAGAAGACTATAGAAGAGAAGAGTAGCTAGAAATAGCATCTATTTATCATCATTGGAAATCTCAGTAGATTATTCTATGAATCTTCAAATCTGTTAAAATAAATCCATGCCACTATCGACAGTCAGTACCAAAATCAGCCCCCAGTTGTCAAATGGAGGGGGGGAAATGGAGGGGGGGAAATCTATTCAGTTGCATGAGAAAGTAAGACATTTCCTCTGTAGATGCTGCAGCTCAGCTGAAGGTTTAATGGACCTATTTAGTAGTGGCTCACAGTAAGCCAAGAGGGTCAATAAGCCAGCAGTCTCCAGACAACCAGCCTTGTCCTGCTAGCTAGAGTTCTTTGGCTGGTGCTGGGTTATGTTGCTCTGACTTTGTGCTTTGCCTGCCCAGAAGGGTTGACACTCTCATTAACAGAGAACTCTGCTTGGCATGAAACTAATCAGTGCATGAATATCTTTCTCTCTGCAGACATGACAAAGCATTCCGGATGCCAAAGAGGTAGGTGACTATCAATCATTTCCTGTCTTTTTAGCCCATTACCATTTTTCCTCCTCATACTCTGCTATTAGGAAGGAGACAATGCATTATTCTTGGTAACATCCCAGGCAGGTAAAGAGCTGCACTGCAGCAACATTAGCAAGTTCACAGCTCCTCATCGGTTTGGAAGTGTGCTTTTTGTTTCCTTCTTCTTTCAGTGGATGTACTCTTCTCCGACAAATGCCCACCAATATTAATTAGCTTGGCAAAAGTAGGGAAATTGCCTTATCACCATTTACCGCTATTGGTTCCTGTGTTTTTTTCATGGCACTTGAATTTTACATAATAACATCACGTATTATACTTCCTGTATTTCATGGCCTGTTGACTCTATGGCATTGTACCATGCCGAGGCCCCTCCCCTCTCCCAACCCTGCCCTCTCCCGGATCCACTCTCAAAGTCTCCAGGTATTTTCCAACCCAGATCTGGCAACCCTAGCTCCTACGTAAAGGCCAGGACTGTTGTGTGCAAGGGCAGACAGACCTATCACGGGGTCTTACATGCTAATTCAGTTGATCACTCCATTATTAGCCTTTTCAAGGAAATTTTTAACTGGTAACACCAAAGGAAAGAAGTCCCAGTTCTGCTTCATATATTTTTTCCAACCATGTTTCAAAAAAGGCTAAACCAGTGCTTGTTTTCCTCTTGCTTGTTTCAGTTTTTCTCAAGTGATTGCAGAGTGGCCAGTTGCAGTCTTGCTTTTCTGTTCGGTTACAGTGTTGATCTGTACTTTGGTGGGTCTATTGGTGGGAAATTTGCCTGATTTTTCTGAGCCCTTAATGGTGAGTTCATCCAGATGATGTGGATCTATCACTGTTGATTGGAAGTAGTGATGATGCTAAGTTTCAGAACTGGAGAGGATCAGAAATCTGTACAGCTTAAGTAATATGTGATCGGAATGATCGGAGCCCAAGCCCTTTTGGATTTTCGTCTGGCTCATAAATGTCCGCCCATTCTAAGCCAGGGCTCTAGTCGGGGGGGAGCTCTCAGGTACGGAGCTCCGGAAGAGAACCTCTAGGGGGCGGGGCGGTCACGTGGTGAAGCCCCGCCCCCTTCTTTACCCCGCCCTCTGCTTCGATCCTCATTCCGTTTGGGAATGAGGATGAAGCAGGAGGGTAAGTAGCCGGGCCTTCTGACACACTTCCGGTGATGTCAGGGGGTGTGGCCTTCTGTCACTTCCGGTGATGTCAGGGGGCGTGGCATATGCAAATAAGTTATGCTAATGAGTTATGCTAATGAGCTCCGGCAGCTCTTTTTCTACAACAAGACCCCTGTTCTAAGCTATCCCACCACCCACTTCTTACCAAACTTATCTCCCAGCAAAAGAAATTGAAGGGTACAAAGGTGAAGACTGTCTCTTGAGTCTTCATTAGTTCCTTGTGCAAAGATCCCCGGAATCTGTAGTTTGCCAGAACTTCTGAACCTTTCGTAAGGACCCAGAATTCCTGGCAAAATCATGTCCTGGGAAATTCTATTAGTAAGGCCCAACAAGCAGCAAGCATTTGCCCTTTCCCCATCACCATTACTGGAAGTTTTATGGAAAGAACAGGATCTCTCATAAGGACAAAAAAAGACAGCTACTGGGAAGGCTGGGGGTAGCTGGCAGTTGATAGGGAAGCAGTTGGATTGGAACCTTCAGTACAAGACCAAGCTTTCTTCAGAATTTTCTGTAGGGAAAAAGAAAGCTCAGGAAAAAGGGAGCTCAACCTGAATCAAGATGGGGGAGGTCAGCTGTTTCTATCATGTGACATGGTTTGCAAAATGGGGGGGGGTTAGCCCAACTATGCTTCACCGATGTCCTAATCTCCATTTGATTAACATGTATTACTTGGAACCTGGAGCAGACCCACGCAGTTAATTTAGGATTAATTATTGTGGTGCCATCTCATGGCCATATAAAAAGGTAAAGGTAAAGGTTCCTAATGGCACCTTAAACCTGTACATGTTGGAGAAACAGGACTAATTTGAAAAGGCTCTACATTTCTGCTGTGCCTGATGAAATGTGATAAGATATAAATATAACAACTGTGTTTAAAATCTGAAAGCCATTTTTTTCTCCCATTTAAATAGGGATTTGAACCACGAGACACTGATATAGGCAGAAAGCTCACAGTCTGGAGGAACATGAAAAGGCAGACGGGCAATAAAAATAATCTGTCACCCTTTCCCTA